>NW_024070211.1:35975575-36062245 GCF_014754425.2 Oryx dammah | reverse complement strand
CTAGGTTGGTCATAACTTTCCTTCCAAGGAGTAAGCGTCTTTTAATTTCATGGCTGCAATCACCATCTGCAGTGATTTTGGAGCCCCCCAAAATAAAGTCAGCCACTGTTTCCACTGTTTCCCCATCTATTTCCCATGAAGTGATGGGACTGTATGCCATGATCTTAGTTTCCTGAATGTTGAGCTTTAAGCCAACTTTTTCACTTAGACATATCTAAAAGTGTAATCATATAATTAACATTTCATCATGTATACATAATATCAAATAATATTATTAAATTTTTCTTAATGATACATTTTTATTGTTTGAAAATATAACTGAAGTGAACAAGTAGTCTCATAAACACATCAATGAGCTTGTGATTTGGACTATCACTGAATTGGTGGTTGTAGTCCCTGTTTAAGGTATAGTTTAAACTGGATTACCTTCAAATAAGTTGAATAGAACCAAAGCTAGTGAACTCTGATTTTTCACTCAGGTAAAAGCTATTTTCTAAGCACTCTACTGTGAAATCTGCCTATAGCAAGGAAAAAAGAAAAGCAAAAATGATTTACCAACTGAATAAACCGAGGCAATTTTACTATATGTGCATTCTTAATGCTTAATACAACAATGGATCACCTTTTGGACTGGGGTAAAGGATGGCTTTTTACATAATGCATCCCCACAAACAAAAGCAAAATATGGGAAGGAAAATGGAAGGAAAACCTAATTGTCACTTTTTACTCTCATGTTATCTTTTCTGTGCCTTGAGCTGTGGTGCACTTAAAAAGCAGCTTTTTGTGAAGAACAGATATACAAACTACAATAAGAAATAAAAGTTGACCTTTAGCAGATACATAGCACTTATGTGATGAATAAAGATAGAAACATGGTAAGCATTAAGGTAAAAGATTTAAAATATATTATGGCTGGGTCCCCAAACAACTCTTGACTAGTTTTTTCTAGATGCTTATATTTTCCATAGTTTAGTGCATCCAAATCACAAAATAATAGCCATGGGTTACCATTCATCATCATTATCAGGATAACAGTAAAAATACCTGCATGTATTTGATTTTTTTTTTTCTTACAGCAAAATCACTGGAATAAGATATCTACAGTCCAAAGCAGGTAAGCAAGTATTAGTCACTCAGTCATGTCTGAATTTGTGACCCCATGGACCAAAGCCCACCAGGCTCCTCTGTCCTTGGAATTCTCCAGGCAAGAATACTGGAGTGGGTTGCCATTTCCTTCTCCAGGTCATCTTCCCAATCCAGGATCGAACCCGGGTCTCCCACATTGCAGGCAGGCTCTTTACCCTCTGAGCCACCAGCAACAGTCTAAGTCTCTCTCTAAAGGCAGCGAGACATTTCTGTGCCTTGGTACAAAAAGATGAAATGCTTAAAACACTAGTGTAAATTAAAAACATACCTTGATTTAAATGCTACTGAACACTAATGTTTTACATTCCTCCTCTATCTCTAGAGCACAGGTCTACCCAAAATGGGGTGATGCATTCCTAAATGTGCACAGAAGGATTCACTGGGTTAAAGAAATAAGATGTTACAACTTCTCCTTCTATTCACTGCTTAAGTAAATAGTAAGAAGAAATACATTTAAGCTTTTTTTAAAAAATATTTTATATTTAGTTTTATATTATATTATATTATGGAAACATAGTTGATTAAATGGCATATTAGTTTCAGTCATACAACAAAGTGATTCAGTTATATATGTACTTGCAGCTATTCTTTTTCAGATTCTTTTCCCATTTAGGTTATTACAGAATATTGGGATGAGTTCCCTGAGCTGTACAATAGATTTTTGTGGGCTTCCTATTTTAAACATGGCCCAGTGTATACATATCAATCCCAAACTCCCAATTTATCTCCCATCCACTTCTCCCTGGTAACCACAAATTCATTCTCTAAATATGTGAGTCTGTATCTGTTTTGTAAATAAGTTCATTTGTATCATTAAAAAAAAGATTCCACATATAAGTGATATTATATGATATTTGTCTTTGTCTGAAATGTTGGGCTGGGTGAACCATAAGCTGGAATCAAGGTTTCTGGGAGAAATATCAACAATCTCAGACATGCAGATGATACCACTCTAATCACAGAAAGTGAAGAGGCACTAAAGAGCCTCTTGATGCAGGTGAAAGAGGAGAGTGACAATGTTGGCTTAAAACTCAACATTCAAAAAACTAAGATCACGGTATCTAGTCCCATTGGTTCATGGCAAATAGATAGGGAAACAATGGCAACAGTGACAAACTTTATTTTGTGGGCTAAAAAATCACTGCAGATGGTGACTGTAGCCATGAAATCCAAAGATGGTTGCTCCTTGGAAGAAAAGCTATGACAAACCTAGATAGCATATTAAAAAGGAGATATATTACTTTGCTGATGAAGATCCATATAATTAAAGCTATAGTTTTTCCATTAGTGAGAGTTGGACCATGAAAAGACTGAGCACCAAAGAATCAATGCCCTTGAACTGTGGTTCTGAAGAATACTCTTGGTAGTCCCTTGGACTGCAGGATCAAACCAATCAATCATAAAGGAAATCAATCCTGAATATTCATTGCAAGAACTGAAGCCCCAAAACTTTGACCACCTGATGTGAAGAGCCAACTCATTGCAAAAGACCCTGTTGCTGGGAAAGATTTAGGGCAGGAGGAGAAAGGGACAACAGAGGATGAGATGGTTGGATGGCATCATTGACTCAATGGACATGAGTTCGAGCAAACTCTGAGAGATAGTGAAGGACATGGAAGCCTGTCACGTTGCAGTCTACGGGGCTGCAAAGAGTCGGACAGGACTTAGCGACTGGACAACAACTATCTCTGGGTCCATCTATGTTGCTGTGTTGGGCCCTTATTCATTGAGTACGACAAAGTTCCATTTCTACAGAGGACAGCAGTATCTCAAGGGAAACGTTGAAAAAACAGAGAGTAGAGGCTGGCAATGAAGTTCTATCTTGCTCACCTGACGTGTTTGCTTTCAGCAGTTTCTGACTTGCTGCATTTTATAAGGGTGAAAAAAGGGAATGCATTAGTCTCTCTGCTGTGTCCAACTGTTTGTGAACCCATGGACTGTAGCCCTCCAGGCTTCTCTATCCATGGAATTCTCCAGGAAAGAATACTGGAATGAGTCACCATTTCCTTGTCCAGGATATCTTCCTGACCCAGGGATAGATCTTGAATCTTCTGCATTTCAGGCAGATTCTTTACCATTTGAGCCACTATGGTAGCCCAGTTTATAAAGATGAGTCTGGTTAAAGGAGTTCATATACACAACATTACCTAGTTTTATTGAAACTAACACTTTTGAAAAGCACTATAAAAAGATTCTTCAAAACTATTGAGGAAAATCCTACTAGGCAAGCAAAGAAAACAGCAGGAGGATGGCTGAGCCAGTAAGTCCCTTAGTAACAGTTCTTCACCCTTATTATGCAGTAGAAACCATGATGATCTAATCAAATCTGACATGAAGTTGGCAAAAAACACATAACAATATCAAGTAAACGATGAAATATGGATTTATGTCCACTATCATTAATGACAAACCCTGCCTCAGCAAGGTTTTGTGCATGAAAATTTAGCTAATAATAGAACTGCACTTCAATGCAATTTGCACTGATATATATATATATATATATACTTTTTTTTAACAATGGAGAATTCAGTTTAAAGTTTAAAATTATTGCTTCAGTGAGCAACTGAACTTATTTATACTAAATTAGACATTTTAACAATGTTAAGTGATATAATTTATTTTTCTACATTGCCTCAACTAATGGCATATTTCAGTATTTGCTTATTGGTTTATTGCTTTATAATGAATAATGTAATTCAAAGATGTATGGCCGGTTTATACAAATTTGAGCACTGAGGATTTGAAATAATACAACACATTACTTTACGTGGAAAATTTCAGATAATCCATTGAAAACAATAAAATAATAAGTAAAAATTAAAATTGAGTCAATAAATACTTTCAGAGCTGGTAATCGAAATGAGTTGCTCCTATGTTTAGACAAATGCCGCTTTACTAGTTTCCCCCAGTGTACCTCAACATCATTCATAGAAGAGCAAACTCTGCTTTAAGTGATTTTCATGACTATCCAGCTATTTCAACATTAATGGTTATTATTAATCAAAAATTACTTTTACAATTATGTAATGATATCAACCAAATTTCTTCACACGATGGTTCTGATCATGATTCTAAAAACTTATGCCTGACAATTTTTTACTTAGATTAACTGTCATAAAATTATTTTAAGAAGAAAAAGATTAGTGCTATAACACACTGTATGGTTAGATATATCATTTGAAATATTAAAGTTAAGGCTGAGAACATCAAATATGTCATTAAGGTCAAGTATATCCCAATAGCTATATATTCAGGTATTTTTAAAATATGTTATTTTCATTTATTCTCATATATTTGATACAAAATTTAATTAACTAATTTCATTTTTCTTTTATTTGTTATGTTATTAGAAATTTATTTTAAAATATTTAATTATATGAGATCTTTAAAATTGTTTTCCTTGAATGGAATATGAGTTTTGTTTACTTCTCAAGTAACAATAATTATTTACCTGTGATTTTTAAAGCAGAATTACCAATTGTGTTTGGCTTCATTAGAGTGAAAATTTGTTTTCACCTGCTAGGTATTCATCAGTTGAACAGTAGGAATTCAGTCTAGTGTATCTGTACAAATATTAAAAAGCTAGTCATGGCTAACTCAGCTGTTAAAGTTATATGTGATCATTTTAACTCACAATTTATATTTCAATGATTATTTCAAATATGTCTCATAATGATCATCCTCAAGGAAAAATATATTATTTAAAACTCTGCCCCAAATTCCTAAACATACCTCTGTTAAAGAAATAATAGCAGAAAATAGCACTTAGGTTCCAGAATTAGGCTCCTGCTTACCAATTGCTCTTAAGATAAATCATTTAAACCAGGTGTTTTGAGTTCTTTCAAATATTGTTTGCTGAACAAATACATTTTTGACATAAGGTACATATAACAAAAGGGAATAAGATCATCAATATTTTCTTCTGATAATTTCTGGCAAGAGGTAATGAGGTTTATACAATATTAGGAAACTGACCCTGAATATTCATTGGAAGGTCTGATGCTGAAGCTGAAGCTCCAATATTTGAGTCACCTGATGCAAAGAGTTGACTCATTGGTAAAGACTGTGATGCTGGGAAACACTGAGAGCAGGAGGAGAAGGGAGCAATAGAGGATGAGATGGTTAGATGGCATCACAGACTCAATGGACGTGAGCTTGAGGAAACTCCAGGAGATAGAGAAGGACAGGGAAGCCTAGTGTGCTGCAGTCCATTGAGTCACAAAGAGTTGGACATGATTTTGTGACTGAGCAACTACAACAATTATATAATGTTGGACAACTCATACTTTTCTTGGTCCACCTACCATATAAAATGGTTAAAAGCTTTCAATGGAATATTTTGGAGTTGTTAACAAGAATTCATATATGTGAAAGAACTATGCAGAATTTAAAGAACATGGAATAGGTAACATTACTCTTATCTATGATGCTGACTTGAATGTTTCTTCTTTTAATGATATGGCTCTGTTTTAAAATTTCCATTCTGAATTTCACTCTTTCTTCCCTTAGAATATTTAGATTTATTCCTAAATCCATTAAAAATTTCAATTTTATGGGGCTGAGAAAAATGATGTTCTGAAAAATCTGCAAGAGAGTTTTGCATAAGAGCTCCAAGAGTAATCATACACCACCAAATGAAAAAAAAATAGTATTTAAATTTTTAAATGATTATATAACTTTTAAGAAAAATATAAAAATATGTCATGCTTCTAAATAAGTTATTCAATGATAGTAAATAATTTTTTAATGTTTTTAGACATTTCTGGGCCAGTTTTATGTTTATGCTAGTTTATTTTGCTCTACTTTCACTTTCATTGTTGTGTGAAGTCTTGACTAGAATAATAATTATTCTCAGTGTGATTTTAAACTTTTTACACTTAAGAAAAGGCCATTTTTTACATATAAATACTGCAAATGAACAGCGGATGTGAGTGCTCAGTCGTGTCCCACTCTTTGCAGACGAGTGGACGGTAGCCCATCAGGCTCCCCATCCATGGAATTGACCAGGCAACAATATGGGTTGCCATCTCCCTCTCCAGGGGATTTTCCTGACCCAGGGATCCCACACCTCCTGCACTGGCAGACAAATTCTTTACCACTGTCTCACCCATGAAACTGGAAAGAGCAGACCACTCTGTAATTTGAATGCGTATTCACTGGTATTTGATATATGTGGTACTATAAAATCTAAGCAGGACTGATTGCATATCTAAGGAAACAAATATATTTAAGTTATTATTTAAATTAAATGCATTAATAATAATATTCAAATTACTGATGATAATTTCATAAATGAAGAAAATGAGATTCAAAAAGTCTCAATGAATTGCCAACTTTCCTCAGAGAGCAAGAGTCTAAGTGGCATTTGAATCCAGTGTATCACCAATGCTGATATTTTGTTTAACGACAGTGCCTCACACATAGTAATACATTTTGTCAAATAAAACTCTGGAAATAGCTCTGGCTATTTAAAATCTCATGATAGTGTGACATGAAAACCCTAATGTTTTGATTACTAGATGAATGACATATGTAAAATAATATTAATCATAATTGTGTTTTAAAAATCATACTAAGGGCAAAGAAGTTTTTAAAAGTAAGTGGCGCTTCTGAAAAGTGAGTGAACATTTTGATCACTTAAACTATAAGTGACACTACCTTCTATCTGCACAGTATTTACATAGCACTATATATTTTCTCATTTATTTTAATAAACATTTAAATATACTTCTCATTTTAAAACAATAAATGAATATATTAATTCTAAAGATAACTAACCTATTTGCTAAATATCCCAAATCTAATAAGTCTTAAGAGCTTATCTCTTGATCAAGAGCTTTTTATTTCTTCCCCATTAAATTAGTCGGAGAAGGCAATGGCACCCCACTCCAGTACTCTTGCCTGGAAAATCCTATGGACAGAGGAGCCTGGTGGGCTGCAGTCCATGGGGTCCCTAAGAGTCGGATACGACTGAGCATCTTCACTTTCACTTTTCACTTTCGTGCATTGGAGAAGGAAATGGCAACCCACTCCAGTGCTCTTGCCTGGAGAATCCCAGGGACGGGGGAGCCTGGAGGGCTGCCATCTATGGGGTCGCACAGAGTCGGACACGACTGAAGTGACTTAGCAGCAGCAGCAACCCAGGAATCTTCTCTGTGGTGTTGGAGAAGACTCTTGAGAGTCCCTTGGACTGCAAGGAGATCCAACCAGTCAATCCTAGAAGAAATCAACTTTGAATATTCACTGGAAGGACTGATGCTGAAGCTGAAACTCCAATACTTTGGCCACCTGATTCGAAGAACTGACTTATTTAAAAAGACCCTGATGCTGAGAAAGATTGAAGGCAGGAGGAGAAGGGGACAACAGAAGATGAGATGGTTGGATGGCATCACCAACTCAATGGACATTAGTTTGAGAAAACTCTGGGAGTTGGCAATAGACAGGGAGGCCTGGCGTGCTACAGTCCATGGGGTAGCAAAGAGTTGGACATGACTGAGTGACTGAATTGAACTGAACCCAGGAGTCTAAAAATTCTGTAACTGTGTGTATAACTGTGTGTATAACTCTCTGTGTGTACTAGCAGTCCACTGGCCTCATAGCTTTCCATAAGCTCAATAAACTTTATAATTGCACAATTCAAAACTCAAAGAACCACAGTTGGCTCTTGATAAATCAAAATGGAAAGGAATATTGAAAAGAATGCATGTGCATGTGTTTGCTCTGTCACGTCAGACTCTTTGTCACCCCAGAGACTGTAGCCCGCCAGGCTCCCCTGTCCATGGGATTATCCCAGCAGGAATTCTAGAGCGGGTTGCCCTTTTCTCCTCCAGGAGATATTCCTGACCCAAGGATCTAACTCAAGTCTCCTGTCTCCCCTGCATTGGCAGGTGAATTCTTTTCCACTGAGCAACCTGTGAAGCTCCCAGAATAACACATGCATATATATAACTGGATCAATTTTCTGTTCAGCAGAAATAAACATAACGATATAAATCAACTATACTTCAATAAAAAGTTTTCAAAGACAAAAAAATATGACAGTTGAACACATTTTCAATTGTTGCTGTTTGATCAGTTTGGCTCATTCACTGTAATGGATGGTACTTCTTCAGTATTCTAGATAGACACTGGATTTTATGTACAAGTTACTGAAATCTTGAAACTAAGTTGAGCAATGATGGACCATGGATATTCAATGCCTGGCATTTCTCAATAATGGATACTACACATTACCTTTCATATAGTGAGTTTAGTTTGAGGATCCTCCAGCAATGCCATTTTAGGCATGGTGGGGACAGTTAAAGGACATTGCACCACTCTACAGAGGTGGTGATGATGTTCTTAGGAAATTCTTATGGTTAACACTGGTAGGTGCTCTGCCTGAACTGAAAGAAACACCGTTAGTACCCTCCTCATTGGGCTTCTCAGATGGCTCAAGGGTAAAGAATACTGCTGCAATTCAGGAGACAGAGGAGACATAGGTTCAATCCCTGGGTTGGGAAGATTCGGAGAAGGAAATGAAAATACACTCCAGTACTCTTGTCTGGGAAACCCCATGGACAGAGGAGCCTGGTGAGCTACCATCCACGGGGTTGCACAGGGTTGGACACAACTGAGTGACTAAGCACACACATGCACATTCCTCACTCAGAATGGGCTCTCTCTTCATTTCCAGCCCATCCTCTTCTTGTGAGTATCAAATGGAAATACTTTCCAAAGCTTCTGCTGCACTCCAGCTCCTCAGGAAGCTAGAATATTCATTCTCAAAGAAACCAAGTCTCAGACATATAAAATCATATTCCAAACCCCCCTCTTCCTTTTCCCCTATTCCCTTCCCCAATAAAAGCCCTTCACTAGAATTTGTTCAAATCTTCCTTAGATTTTTGACAGCCAAGGTTAAGAACCATTAGCATAGAGCTCTGTTCAGTAAAGCCACCTTAGATGGGTAAAAGCCCATGAGAGGTCATTAACACATACAGAGAACTGGCTGAGTATCATTCCCAAACAGGAATTTATAAGTTTTTCTTTCTTCATGACTTTTTTGGGTACCAGCATCCAGCTAACAGAGCTACCAAGGCCACATCCATCTCAAGGGATCTATAAACCTCTCACTAGTTCACCAGATTGCCCTGATCCTAGGTTGTAGACCTGTGTGAACCATGATTTTATACACACATACACACACATGTATGGGACCATGAAAAAAAAATATATATATAAACATATGTGGGAACCTCAATTTGACTTTAGCACATTTAAATTTGTAAGAATTTAGAAACAATTTTCTGAATACAAAAGGGAACTCCTGGACTTCCCTGGTGGTACAGTGAATAAGAATGATTCCACATGCCACAAAGCAACTACAGCCCATGTGCCATGACTACTGAGCCTGTGTACTACAACTACGGAAGCTTGCATGCCCTAGAGCCTGTGCTCCAGAAGAGAAGCCCCGGCAGTGAGAAGCCTGTACAATTGCAACTAGAAGATAACCGCTGTTTGCTGCAACAAGAAAAGCCCTTGCATAGCAACAAAGGCCTAGTGCAGTCAAAAAATAAATAAATATATAGAACAATTTCCAAAAGGACTCCCTATATTTTATGTTGGGCCGCTTGTTTAGAAAGTTGAATATTGTACAAAACAAACTGATATATTGAAAACTGCTCAATTACCTGTTATTCTGTCACTGACAAAAACTTCTCTTTCCAAGGTAAAATAGCTATGCTAATCTGTTAGCCCTTTTATTGTCTGGTTATCAAGAGACATGACTGGCACTTAGGATTTGAGAGCATGCAAATTATTTCTTAATCTTTATATATTCCCTGAATTCTCAATTAGCCTAAGAAATGAGAAGGGAGGAAAAGTATTATTCCTTAACAAGTCAGCATAGCTGATAAATTTCTTTTAAACTGCACTGTTGTTTAGATTTTTTTTTTTTGCATTTACGGTGAATATCATTCATGTCTTCCACTATAGAAAGACATTTTCCTTAGGGTATTTCCCTCTAACTATTCTAGTTTCAGCCATATCACTCACTGTAACAGCTGAGATTAATGCAGCTTTTCAACCATCTTTAAGCAAGAATATTCAGATGCTTTAGCAGCTGCCCAGCTTCTTAAGAACTCACTAATCCTTTAATCTCCAGACACTTTTTTTTTTTCATAAAAGATTCACAAGCAAAACAAATGCAATATGGATCAAAAAATTTAATCAGAATGCTTAAAATGCAATTACATTCATCAGGGTGTTCTGTTAGGCTGGGTATTAAATCTGGGCTTTATTCAATATCCTCCTTTTATTATAAAGCAATATTTTTCCACTCTGTAAACCATCTGATCCCTAGGCTAATGTCCTCTCCGCTAAATATTAAAAAAGAGAGAACACTATGAAAAACGAGCTGTAAAAATATCCCACTTATTTCATTGAAAAAAGTTCAAATCCGACTTTTTCTGAAATCTTGTCTTATAAATGACCAGATAATTTGACCACCTGGAAGTTATACTTTCAAACAATAGCTGCAGGGTTGTTATCCTACTTTAAATGTCAAGTGTACATCCTTCTACACAACCTTTTGATTGAGTAAAAATTGTCCACAATTTAAATTTGAATATAATAGTCTATTGTTCAAAAATCAGCATTTGCAAGGTTTAAAGGAATGTTGGCTTATTCATGCAAGCTGAGTAGCCTCATACGTAAAGAAACAAAAATCCATCTTGTTCATATCTCTCCAATTCTCTATTCCACATCTAATAGCATTCAACTGTAACAATGGCTTTGAAATAAAGAGCTGTCCAGCACAGCATGATTTGAAACAGCTGGGCGCTTCTTCTAAGTCTACACCCCAGCTGTAACATGGTGGCTGGAGTTTTGTAAGACATATGGAAGTTAAGTGAGGCAGGCGAAGGAGTTCAGAGATTTCCCCTGACAAACGTAGAGTAAAGAAAACTTACTCAAAGATGCAGATGCACTTAGACCTAAGCTTCGCTTAAGATTTAATGAACTGTTCATAAAGTTTGTAAGTGGCCCAATTATGTATTAATTCAATTTGTCTTTCTTCCCAAAGTGACCTTTTGCAAATTAAAAAAAAAAAAATAGCTTAATTCCAATTTTTCCAGGTTAGGTACAATTGATCAGTCGATTATTGTAATCCTTTAATCAGTAGTCAAGTGATTATTACAATAATGTTAAAATCTATTATGTATAAATAATTCAGTTGCCCCTTATGCTACTCCCAACTGAGTCCACATGACAACACTACAAGGCCCAGCAAGGAAATTAAAGGTTTCAAGTGACTCGATGCACAACTGGCTGTATTCTCCGAAGACTAGGAAACTGCCACAGGCAATGATACCACACTACAATGACTACCGTAACTGGCAATGAGAGCTCTCAATTTTTGAGGGTTTTCTATGTGCCAGGCTCAATATGCATTATCTTATTAAGTTTTTGTGTAATAGCTTCTTAACGTTGTTTGGTGTGTATTATAAACTTATCATCTAGTCCGCTTTGTCTAATATTCACATACACGGTTATTACAATTACTCATGTTACAGATGAGAAAACTAATAACTAGAAAGGTTATATTCCTTTGATCAAGGTCACACAGAATGGAAGAGACAGAGTTAGGCTCTGAATCAAAGCCAGACTGTCTGACTTGAGCCCATGCTCTTATTTTCTAGACTAATGCTGTCTTCCAACATCCCCTATACCCTGAAATTAATTCTCTATCTGGACCTATTTGTCACAAGACATTTTGAAACATAGAGCTTAAACTCTTATCTTTCTGATATTAGATTCAAGAAGTAAAATATCAAGAAACCTTGACCCTGGCTAAAGTGGATCCATTTGTGTGTGTGTGTATAGGATGTGTCCTGCTGTGTCATATGTAGGATAAGCCGTGACCACATCTGGTGTGGCCTGGATAACACAGGAATTAAAAAAAATAGAACAAATATGTTTGCAATTAGTAGAATATTATAAGAATTCTCCCTTGTATGGAAACCGAAATTGAACCTTGAATCAATGGATTAAGATGCTACAAATCCAGTGCCTTCTGACCTTGTAGATTTCTCAAGTCTCTGCAGGCTGCAATGACTACCTGACTTAGGAAGTGCCTCTTTGGGAACTAGAAAGCATATGGAGAGTAACATCTATTCATTTTTATCCCTGAATATCACTGCTCTGCTTCTAAGTTGGTTCAGAGGTAAACTGAAGGGAGAGCAGCGATAAACCTGGTCAAAGTTGTTAGTCCTGCAATACTATGAACATGCACTGGTCTTTGTGGTCAATCCTGGTACATAAAATTTGCCTGGGAAAATCCAGTGGATCAGGAGTTAGGCACTGAAGTTACTCCATAGAATGTAGTATATCTATCCCCTGAATTCTAGAGATTCCAAATATGAGGAACTGTTGAGAGTAACACATATGCAAAAAATTGAAATGTATCAAAGTAAATCAGTAATTTATCAGCTGGAAAGCTACTAGCAGATGCTCAGCTAAGTTTGGCATTTGTCACACTTTAGATTTTTGGTACATAAATATCCCTCCAATGACTGGTATGAGCAAACCACATACAAAATTTCTCTTAGCAGACAATAGCTCAAATATTGTGTATAACCTAATAAATCTTACATTTATCCATTTTTATATATCCCTGGTAATGTTTAGACTAAGAAACACCAGCATTGTGCTATATAAACATTTATTTTCTTTGTATGAATACGGAAAACATATATTCCCCCCATAATAACAGAATGAAAAATTCTAGGACTAGATATTCCTGTTTTATAAATAGTAATACATATTATTTATTACTTAATCCAGGGCAATTGTGATAGTGAAAGTACATGATCATAATTAAGACTGGGAAAACAGATGGGAATACTTTGGGCTAACTGGGACATCGGATCATCATGTTTATAAAGTAATACAGAATGTGCACTATTTTTGTATATAATTCAAAGTTTGAAATATATTTCCTACTCATTAAAGGGGTTTCAAGCAATTTCAATGAAACAATGAAAGTACTGAATTATTCTAGTAATAACACAAAATATTTTTCCTTTCCAATGTTTAATTTTCAAAATTGATATATATCTTGACTACTCAAGACATATTTCTTTAAAATAGACATATGGTACTAGCTCTTAGATCTTCTAAATATCCCTTTATAGACATATTTAAAGTCATTCATTACTGTTTTAAAAGTATGCAACAACTTAACTATTTTTATGTCCTTTAAAAAAACCAAGATTTTATTTTTTTTCACAATATTCAAAGTTACTGAAAACTTAGTTATAGAGATAAAAGCATACATAGTCTCCAAATGATATTTTTGTTAAGACCCTCTTTCTACACTGGCACTGCAAAGCATCTAGCCAAAAAATATAAAATATCTTATGACATAGCAAAGTACAAGGTAAAATAGCACCATATTCTATGTCCAAATAGCATGTGTCAGCTTTAATAATAACTTCGGGGGAAACAATAGAATATTCTAATAAGAGTTTCTCTATGGGATCTCACGTTAATCATTAACTTCTTGCTATTTAGTCCATTAATATATCCGGAGTTGACCAAACAGTCTTCAAGACCTCGCCTGAAACGGAGACATTCATGCTGCTAACACTTTTAGTTTCCACTTGTTTCTAAGTTTCTACTCAGTTTTCATAGAATTGTGCATTTGTTTGCTGAGACCTGCTAATTTTTAATTACCTCTCCTGCCTATTTCAGGTACAGGAATGAGCAAACCACATACAAAATTTCTCTTAGCAGCATACAACAGGTACAGCAGCAGCTTGTTATACTAGCAATTATCATCTGGGAATTCTGTGAATGTTTAGTCTAAATCTGGCAGAAATTGTGTTACATGTTAAAGCTGGGTTTTGAGTCCCTCCACTGCAAGTTCCTGTTCATTTATCCTCTATCTAAGTGACAATCAAGAATTAGTCACCTGACATATATATTTATTTATTTAATAAAGGTGAGGGATTACACCAAGGATTATAGAAAACACTATGATTAAAAGTTTTATTCTTATTCTCAATAAACATAATTCAGCAGAGGATAAAAATAATTAGAGATAACCTCAGATATTAAATAGTATATGAAATAACAGAGTTCTACATGTACTCAGAAAACAGAAAGGTTTCTTGGTTAGGGTCATCAGATTAGACTTATCAGTGAGCTAACAACTGGAAGAGATGGTGGAAAAGGTCATTTTAGATGGTGGAGTTGTCATGGATGAAGAGTAGAAAGAATACAGTGTTTGAAGAATGATAGTAATTCATATGTCTGGAAAATATGAATTAATTTTCATATTAATTCACACTAATTAATAGATGGACTAGATCATGTTTCATTAATCAAGAGTTCAGTACCACAGACAAGACAGCGCTAGTTAGATTTTTTTGTTTTCTCACCACTGCAAGATATCTAAAACTAAGTAATAATAGTAATTATCTTCACATTCTGAGGAGTTTAGATTCTGATGTGTTCACAATTATATGTATTAAGTTTAAGGTAGGACACTGGGACCTTGCCATCTGAATCAAAGGTTGTTTTGACCCCCTCTGCCTGATAGGCAATACAATTATAGAACTGCAGCTGATATAAATTGTTTCAGAGACTCATGTTTGAAATAAATTATACTTTTAAAACTAATCGGCCTGCAATAAAACTAAGAACAGATAAAATGGCATACACACAATTTTGTTTTGAATAAAAAATCGACAGAGGATGACAAAATTTGACCTGAAAATGTGGGACTAAGTTTAAAAAAAAAGAAAAAAATACATATATAAAAGCTTTCTAAAAAAAATCCATAAAGAAGAATATATATCAGATAATATGTATTAATGCAGCAAATCATTCTTTTAAAATCTACAAGGAAAATTATGTATCCTGAAAATTGATTTGGCATGGAAAATTATGTCCAAAAAAACATGGTCAGAGATTAAACTGCCTTAATACTGTTCAACCCAGAAAATACCTTTAAAATCTGAACTAGGGCAAAATAGCAGAAGCAAAGCATCTAATGGATTCAATTATTTTGAATTCATTATAGTTTCCTCCTTTGCTAAACTAGAAGCCCTTACTTCTTTTTCATATTTATATTAAAAAAAGATTTGCCTAAAGTTCTAAAATATAATAAATAAATACATGTGAGCTGAATAACATGGTTATGGTAAAACTCAACCTTATGCATGATCCCAAAATGGCTATATTTATCAGAATCACACAGTATATTTCTGATTGAGACTATATATGTGTGTGTGTGTGTGTGTGTGTGTGTATATATATATAGAGAGAGAGAGAGAGAGAAAGAGAAGAAAATGGTACCCTCACTCAAGTATTCTTGGACAGAGGAGCCTGGAGGGCTATAGTCCATGGGGTTGCAAAGAGTAGGATATAACTGAAGTCACATGCTTATATATCTTCCCCTAGTTCCTGAACAGGGCTCCTAAAACCCTTGTAAATTCCTAAGTGATAAGAGACTAGAAGACACCTTTGTTAAAATGAGGCAACTTTGGGTAGACTCCTCAGATGGCACCTAGATCACAATTAGTCACTGAAAGATTAAGCCATGATTAGAAGCTGGGTATTTTCAGCCTCACGCTCCAGAGAGGGGAAAGGGGCTGAAAGTGTAGTTAATAATTGATCATGCCCAATGAGGAAGCCTGTATAGAATCCCAGTAAAGGTCATTCAGAGAGCTTCCGGGTTGGTGAACATGTGGAGGTTCTGGGAAAGTGGGAGCAGAGAGGGCATAGGAGCTCCACACCCCTCCACACGTACCTTGCCTTACACATCTTTTTCACCTGGATGTTCATCTGTATCCTTAATTAGACCCTTTAATAAACTAACAGGCATAGGTGTTTTCCTGAGTTCTGTGAGCTGCTCTAGCAAACTGATGGAAACCAAGGAGAAGGGTCTTTGGAACCTTAGGTGTATAGCAGGTTTGTCAGAAGCATAGGTGATAATTTAGGTTTGCACCTGGCATCTGAAGTGGCCAGTGAGCCAGACTTATGGGACTGATCTGTAATCTGGGGAATCTGATCCTATCCTCAAGGAGATAATTCTAGAACTGAATTAAACTGTAGGACACCCAGCTGGAGTAACAGAGAATTACTTGATGTTGGTGTGGGGGACCTCCATGCATTTGGTGAGTAGAAGCAGAAATGTAAGTGTTTTGTGTGAGATTCACACCAAGGAGACTCAAAGGGGAGAGAAAAATAGTAGAACCAAAAAACCCTTTATCTTTTTTCCCTCAACATAGGAAGGAAAAAGCTGACATTTTCCATTATACTTAGGAACTACGGAGGCCATAAAATGGTCCTTGTCTTCAAGATGTTTTTGTCTTATTGTGATGAGAGGGTAAGTGAAAAAGCAAACAAGAGATGCATGGTTGAATGCTTAGAATACGGCAATTTCAAGACCCATTTGTTGAGAATAGTTTCTTGAGAATTTTTTTTAATTATTAAAAGCAGAAGAGATATGACTAGAGGCTAAGCATTCTGCATTTTACTTTTAGGAAGCACTTGGAATAATATCCACTGTGTTAGGTGCTTTTATCAACCTTGATAAGGTCTATATTGTTATTCTCTGCTATATGGTGAATATATGGCATTTGATGAAATAGCCATACAAAACAATTAAAAGTATTAATAAGCTTCAGTGGGCTTCCCTGTGGCTCAGCGGTAAAGAATTTGCCTGCCAATGCAGGTGACGTGGGTTTGATCCCTGGGTCAGGAAGATCCCTGTAGGAGGAACTGGCAGCCTACTCCAGTATTCTTTCCTGGAAAATCCCACGGACAGAGGAGGCTGGAAGCTACAGTCCATGGGGTTACAAAAGAGCTGGACACTTAGTGACTAAACAGCAAACAACAAATAAGCCTCAACATGCATCGCACTATTGCTGTCATTTTTAACTTTCATTCAGTCTCCATTGCTTCCACTCTAAGTCCTAATCATTTAATTCAGTGTCAGTCTCTTTTGAGTCTTGAATGCTTTCAAATATCTTCACATTTTAATCCATCTATTATTAGCAGATGAATCATTCAAAACCAGAATTTTCCATGTATCACACCAAGCTCAAGCTATGGAAAAGCCCTCTAGTGAAGTGAAGTGAAGTGAAATCACTCAGTCGTGTCCGACTCTTTGTGACCCCACAGACTGTAGCCTACCAGGCTCCTCCGTCCATGGGATTTTCCAGGCAAGAGTACTGAAGTGGGTTGCCATTTCCTTCTCCAGAGGATCTTCCTGACCCAGGGATCTAATCCAGGTCCCCCCAGGAAAAGCCCTTTGACATTCAGTAAAAAACAGTAAGTGAGGGATTTACTTAAATTTTCTTTTAATGACTCAGGGCCAGTGTTGAATATTTTAATACAGGCAGTCCTTGACTTATAATGGATCAATTTTTTTTTCCCACTTTATGATGCAAAAGCAATATGCACTCAATAAAAATCAAGTTTGGATCTTTTCCTAGGCTAGCCACATGTGGTACAAAATACCCTCTTCTAATACTGGGCAGCAGAAGCAAGCTGCAGTGCACAGTCAGCCACTCTGTTCATGGAGGGTTAAACATCTGATACACTTACTATCATTCTGTACTCATTCAACAATTCTGTTTTATACTTTCATAGTACAGTATTCAATAAATTACATGATATAGTCAATACTTCATTATAAACTAGGTTTGAGTTATTAGATGGGCTTTTCTGGTGGCTCAGATGGCAGAAGACCTGAGTTCAATCACTGGGTAGGGAAGATGCCCTTGAGAAGGAAATGGCTATCCTCTCCAGTATTCTTACCTGGAGAATTCCATGGACAGAGGAGCCTGGCACTCCACGGTCCATGGGGTTGCAAAGAGACATACACAACTGACCTGCTAACTGGAGGCTAAAGTACTTAGCACATTTGAGTTAGGCTTAAAGATGTTCAGTTGGTTAGGTGTACTGACTGTATTTCAACTTAAGATATTTTCAACTCATGATGGATATGTAAACCTATTATAAGCTGAAAAAGATCTACATAGAGAAGATTATAGATATTATGCTAAGTCTATACCAACACACCTTAAACTAGAAAACACTACTCTACAAAAAGGCTTACACATTTTATCTGGGGGATGCTAAATTAGTTTATTACAGTAGTAGTTTGTCTAAATAAATGAAAAAATATATAAGATATTCCACTCTTTCTCCTTTGGAGTCCTACTGTTCACTCCAAGAGATAATGCTTTTCTTAGCTGAATATGATCTAAAAAGAAAGTGAGTTGCATGATCCTTCCTCTGGTGTTCTTACTGGTGGCTAGAACTTAGACATCAGCTCCCTACAGTACAATCCAAAAAAAAAAAAAAAAAAATCAAGATACCGCCACTGGCACTCTATCTTCAGTTTCAAAAATTTAATGAAATTGTGGTTGGCCTAATAAACTCATCACCACAGCTTATTATTGGGTCTAGTACTGCCAGTCTATGCTTCTCTTCCATTATTATCCTTTTTCTGCTTGAAGGGACACAGGTCTTGTTTCTGAGAGTGAAGGGAAGAAGAGCATTGAGTAGACCAGCCTCTGAGACTCCATGAAGCTTCTTAATGCATATACAGCTTTCAGCTAGAAATGCAGACCAGATCTTTACATGAGACTCAATCAACCACAAATCTTGTTCTTTCTTTCTTTCACTTACTTGTATTCTATCAATGTATTGATAGGTTAAGAGTGAGCAGTTTATAGTACTTTTCTAATTGGGAGTCTATTCTTTATCCTTCTAGGTCAAGGCCTTTGTTCTAAGGAGATAACTTCAGTCATATGACTCTGTAAAACCACTTAGGTCTACTTGTATGATTTACATTAAAAATGACAGCTCTTATGGCTGTTTATAAGCTACTGGTGACTCCTGGCAGATCCAGACCATTACTCCATTAGGCAAATCTCATTACTTCTTGATGGCCTTGGACTGGAGGCCATTAGCTTCTTTCTTAGTGCAAAGGAAATATAGACTTGCCAGTTACAAGGAGGCAACATCCTGAACTGCTGCCTTTATGTAAAAATAGTCATTGACTCCCAAACAGAAGCAGATATTCCTGATTTATTCTTACCTCATTCTCAAGCATAGACACACACACAAGAAAACTCTCTTTAAAGTGTCAGAAAAAGGTTTTATATTCTCTCTGCTTAAGATTTTACTGTAATTGCTTAACAACAGATAATAATCTTGTTACTGTTACCACAATTTGTGTGTATATATATATATATGACAAAGACTCAATAATAAATGATTTTTAGTGGCAATGGCTCAAAAATGAGTCATTGTCAGCTTCCATTATGAGTTTGGTTGTGTGTTTTGGGGAAAAAAAGCTTTAATTTATTGTTTAACAGTATGTTCTTATTCTTGCTGCTGCTACTGCTGCTGCTGCTAAGTCGCTTCAGTGGTGTCCGACTCTGTGCGACCCCATGGATGGCAGCCCACCAAGCTCCCCCATCCCTGGGATTCTCCAGGCAAGAACACTGGAGTGGGTTGCCATTTCCTTCTCCAATGCAGGAAAGTGAAAAATGAAAGTGAAGTCGCTCAGTCGTGTCCGACTCTTAGCGACCCCATGGGCTGCAGCCTTCCAGGCTCCTCCGTCCATGGGATTCTCCAAGCAAGGGTACTGGAGTGGGGTGCCATTGCCTTCTCCGATGTTCTTATTCTTAACAACATATAATTCAAAATACACCCCTAGGGGAAAAGGTAGTTCTTATCAACCAAAGGAATAATGGTATTCTGAATTTTCTCCAATTGTAGCTTGAGTATATAAATTATGTTATGGTATTTTGAATTTTCTCCAGTTGTAGCTTGAGAATATAAATTATCAACAACAACAAATCTAGAACTAGATTTTATGAAACTACTAATGTGTTCTCAGTGAGAAAATACAGAGATATTATCAGGAGTTTTATTATCTAAGAAAATCAAGGAATCCTCAGTTGGAAGTTCCAATTTGTTGGGGAGAAAATAAAAGAACACTTTAGCTAATTTTAATGCTATATTTTGTGTATTTTGGATATTTAATTTTTAAATAAATATATTTTTTAAATATAACATATACAGAGGTTGAACAAATCAATAAATATACACAAATAAATTATCACAAGGTAAATCACTTGTGTAGTCACCAGCTAAGTGAACATACACAGTCAATGTGTAGGAGTTCCCTTTGTGTTTCTTCCCAGTCATTACACTCTCACCTTTCAAAATGGCAACCTGACTTCTAGAAATGCAGATTAGTTTTACCTGTGTATAAATAAAAATATGAATGACAGAGATTTTAAACCTGTGTTTCTTGTCTTTCATTCTACATTATCTTTGTGCAACTCAAGGATGTAATATTGAGAACAGTGATTTGTTTATTTTGCTATATATTATTTCACTGTGTACCTATAACAAAATTAATTACTCTGTACTTCTATCCACTTATTTATTTGTTTTTAATTGAAGGATAATTGCTTTACAATGTTGTGATGGGTTTTGCTGTAAAACAATATGAGTATATATACACACATATCCTCACCCTCTTGAACTTCCCTCCCCACCCCATCCCACCCCTTTAGGTCAAAAGAGAGCAAAGGCTGAGCTTCCTGTGTTAAAAGGAAATTTCCCACTAGTTATCTATTTTACACATAATAACATATATATTCCAATGTTATCTCTCAATTTGTCCAACCCTCTTCTTCCCATGTTATGTCCACAAGTCATTTTTCTACCTCTGCATCTCTATTCTTTTTTTTTTTCATTTAAATTTATTTATTTTAACTGGAGGCTAATTACAATATTGTATTTGTTTTGCCATACATCAGCATGAATCCACCACAGGTGTACACGTGTTCCCCATCCTGAACCCCCCCACCTTCCCCCCCATACGATCCCTCTGGGTCATCCCAGTGCACTGGTCCCTGGCATCCTGTATCCTGCATCGAACCTGGACTGGCGATTTGTTTCTTATATGATATTATACATGTTTCAGTGCCATTCTCCCAAATCATCCCACCCTCACCCTCTCCAAAAGAGTCCAAAAGACTGTTCTACACATCTGTGTCTCTTTTGCTGTCTCGCATACAGGGTTATCGTTACCATCTTTCTAAATTCCATATATATGCGTTAGTATACTGTATTGGTGTTTTTCTTTCTGGCTTACTTCACTCTGTATAATTGGCTCCAGTTTCATCCACCTCATTAGAACTGATTCAAATGTATTCTTTTTAATGGCTGAGTAATACTCCATTGTGTATATGTACCATAGCTTTCTTATCCATTCATCTGCTGATGGACATTTAGGTTGCTTCCATGTCCTGGCTATTATAAACAGTGTAGGTTCCCTTTTCTCCACACCCTCTCCAGCATTTATTGCTTGTAGACTTTTGGATCACAGCCATTCTGACTGGTGTGAAATGGTACCTCATTGTGGTTTTGATTTGCATTTCTCTGATAATGAGTGATGTTGAACATCTTTTCACGTGTTTGTTAGCCAAATGTATGTCTTCTTTGGAGAAACGTCTATTTAGTCATTTGGCACATTTTTTGATTGGGTAATTTATTTTTCTGGAATTGAGCTGCAGGAGTTGCTTGTATATTTTTGAGATTAGTTGTCTGTCAGTTGCTGCATTTGCTATTATTTTCTCCTATTCTGAAGGCTGTCTTTTCACCTTGCTTATAGTTTCCTTTGTTGGTGGAAATGCAAACTAGTACAGCCACTATGGAGAACAGTGTGGAGATTCCTTAAAAAACTGGAAACAGAAATGCCTTATGACACAGCAATCCCACTGCTGGACCTATACACCGAGGAAACCAGAACTGAAAGAGACACATGCATCTCTATTCTTGTCCTGCAAATAAGTTCATCAGTATGGACTGAAGTATAGGTTGGTACTAAGTAACACTGCAATAAAAATTCATTTAAAAAATTTTGTTGAAGTATAATTGATTTACAAGTTTCAGGTGTATAGCAAAGTGGTTCAGTTACATATAGATTCTTTTCACTTATAGCCTATCACAAAACATTAAGCATATTATCCTGTGTTATATATTAGGTCCTGTTAGTTAATACACACAGTGTGTGTGTGGGTGTGGGTGCTCAATCACGTCTGACTCTTTGTAATCCTATATAGTAGTGTTTATATATTAATTCCTACCTCTTCTACTTCTTTTTCCTTTGGTAAACATAAATTTATTTTCTATGTCTTTTGGTCTATTTCTGCTTTGTAAATAAGTTCATTTAAATATATATTTTTTTTCTTTTAGATTCCACATATGAGAGTGAAAGTGAAAGTCGCTCAGTTGTGTCCGACTCTTTGCAACCCCATGACTGTCCATGGAAGTCTCTAGGCCTGAATACTGGAGTGGGTAGCCTTTCCCTTCTCCAAGGGATCTTCCCAAACCAGGGATTGAACCCAGGTCTCCCGCATTGCAGGCAGATTCCTTACCAGCTGAGCCACAAGGGAAGCCCATGAATACAGGAGTGGGTAGCCTATCCCTTCTCCAGTGGATCTTCCCCTCCCAGGAATCAAACTGGGGTCTCATGCATTGCAGGCAGATTCTTTACCAATTGAGCTATCAGGGAAGCCCATAGAAATGATATCATATATTCGTCTTTTGCAAATTTGGAAAACTCAACAGTGGCCACAGGACTGGAAAAGGTCAGTTTTCATTCCAATCCCAAAGAAAGGCAATGCCAAAGAGTGTTCAAACTACATAACTACTGACAACTGCATTCATTTCACGTACTAATAAGGTAAGGTTTCAAATCCTTCAAGCTAGGCTTCAACAGTATGTGATATGAGAAATTCCAGATGTACAAGCTGGATTTAGAGAAGGCAGAGGAACCAGAAATCAAATTACCAATATCTGTAGATCAGAGAGATCATAAGATCATAGAGAAAGCAAGGGGATTACAGAAAACTATCTACTTTTGCTTCATTGACTACTTGAAACCCTTTGACTGTGTGGATCACAGCAAACTGTGGAAAATTTTTAAAGTGATAGGAATACCAGACCACGTTACCTGCCTCCTGAGAAATCTGTATTCAGGTCAGGAAGGAACAGTTAGAACCGGACATGGAACAATGGACTGGTTCAAAATAGGGAAAGGAGTGTGGCACGCCTGTGTATTATTGTTACCCCGCTTATTTAAATTATATGCAGAGTACATCATGCAAAATGCTGGGCTGGATGATTGACAAGCTGGAGTCGAGACTGTTAGGAGAAATATCAACAACCTCAGATATGCAGATTATTATCACTATATTGGAAGAAAGCCTCTTAATGAGGTGAAAGAGGAGAGTGAAAAATATGGCTTAAAATTCAACATTCAAAAAACGAAGATCATGGCATCTGGTCCCATCACTTCATGGCAAATAGTTGGGAAAAAAATGGAAATAGTGACAAGGTGTTTTTTTTTTTTTTTTTTTTCCAGGCTCCAAAATCATGCCAATGTTGACTGCAGCCTCAAAATTAAAAGACGCTTACTCCTTGGAAGAAATGCTATGACAAACCTAGACAGCGTATTGAGAGCAGAGACATCACTTTGCCGACAAAGGTCCATAGAGTCAAATCTATGGTTTTTCTAGTAGTCATATAAGGTTGTGAGATTTGGACCATAAAGAAGGCTGAGTGCTGAAGAATGATGCTTTAAAATTGTGGTGCTGAAGAAGACTCTTGAGAGTCTTTTGGACACAAGGAGTGCAAATCAGTCAAACCTAAAGGAAATCAACCCTGAATATTCACTGGAAGAACTGATGGTGAAGCTGAAGCTCCAAAACTTTGGCCACCTGATGCGAAGAGCTGACTCACAGAAAAGACCTGAGTCTGTGAAATATTGAGGGCAGGAGGAAAAGGGGATGACAGAAGATGAGATACTTGATTGGCACCACTGATACAATGGATATCAGTTTGAGCAAACTCCAGGAGATAATGAAGGACAGGGAAGCCTGGTGTACTGCTGTCCATTAGATCACAAAGAGTCAGATGTGACTTTGTGACTGAACAATAATTTTATGTTATAACATGTCACTATTCAGATTTTTAAAATATCTATATTAAAAACATATTAGCATATAGTTGCCAGGTATCATTACTAGTAAAGGCCCATATATTTTATTTTGAGTTTATGTTCTCACTGTGTGTGTTTGTGAAATATTCCTTCTCTAACAGTAATTACTAACTGATACTTTTAACATTCTTCTTGGGTAAAAGAGAATTGGCAACCATACACCAGTCCTTCCAATCTAATGAAAAAAAAAGAAAAGAAAAGCTAATTCCTAAAATCTAAAAGTCTGGGAAGTATTGTTATAAAGAACCATTTTAATCTATGTATATACCCTGAATTTCTGCTTCTAAAAATCTTTTTATCCTAAAATATCCTTATAGCAGAGTAGAGTAATAGCTATACTATAATACATTTTATATGGATAGCATCTTCCTTGAATGACTTGAAACTTACCTTTTTCCCTCTCTCCTCTAGTTTTTCCTTAGTTTGGTTTTTGAATTTTAATCAAAACATACAAATTTTAAAAAGAGAATAAAAGGAATAATAGAAAATTCAACTTGGAATAAAAACAAATGGCAATTTATAAAATTGTCATTTTATATGCCTCAGCATATTCTGAGAAATAAAAGTATCTTTTCAAATAAGTTACTTGCCCAATTTTAATACAATTAATCTGAAACTTTTCATTAATGTCTATTACAAAGGTAAATATGAGAATAAAGGTTAATGTTTTAAACATTATAGTAAGTAGCTTAAGAGGCAAAATGATTATCTGGAAAGAGAGATTTTTGAAGTTGCTGTACTCTCCACTTTGGGGAAAATGCATGCATTTATTACTTCAGGATTAAAGTACACAGGTAAGAATCTACTGATAATAAATCCCCTGTCACTTGCCTGAGGAAAATGGTGAGTGCCTCCAAGATCTGGGAGGCTGCATTTAGGGAAGGCATCATCAATATAAATGCACTGTCATTTCTCTAGTTTGAAGAAATGCTTCTGTTTCTCAAGGTAACACACACATACACCCATTGATAGACATAACTGAAGTTATGTTTACATGTATATGTATTGTTATTGGGGGAATCAGACTGAAAGGGGCTAAAGGGAGTGGAGAAGAGGCAAAGGGAGAGAAAAGGAGACAGAACTCACAGAAGTACTGGGACCAACACATAGAGGAATGAACTATGACTATGAGCAGGCTGACATACACAGCGAGAAGAAGCAGTAAATCCGTTCTGAGGATTGAGTATTGCCTCTCACCCTTCCAGTGCCATGACTAACTACATGACCAAGGTTAGCTCTTTTCACCCTCCAGAAATGTTAGTGTATGCCAATTTACTTAGTAAATCTACTCTCCTAAATGTGAAACTCAGAACTTATGAAATTAAACGTTAAAAAAAATATTTAGGAACTAATAAAAATAAGGCTTGGCTGGTGGCTCAGATGGTAAAGCGTCTGCCTGCAATGCGGAAGACTCAGGTTCGATCCCTGAGTCAGGAAGATCCCCTGGAGAAGGAAATGGCAACCCACTCCAGTATTCTTGCCTGGAAAATTCCATGGACTGAGAAGCCTGGTAGGCTATAGTCCATGGGGTTGCAAAGAGCTGGACACGACTGAGCAACTTCACTTTAATCAAAATAAAGCCCGTGATAGAACTTGATTTGGATCATTTTGTGCTAGCTTACCAAGATCCTCCATCAGGAATGCAACCAAAACAAGGGATGAAGGGTTAACAAAATTATACTTCCTAAAGGGCCGCTTTTTCCTACCAGCCATAAGAATCTTAGCCAGCATTTTCTCTCTCAGCTATTGACAGAATGTCAGTTGTATGTAAGAAATAAAACTCTGAGAGAGATATTAGATAGACTATAAAAATATACTTTCTATTACAATCTGGTCTGTTCTGTGATTTTCACATTCCAAATAGACAATGTATTTTTCAACTAAATATGATAATCCTACCCTCCATTTCCCTCACAGATGTATTGTTAAAACTAGTTCAATTTTAATCATCAAAGCTGTAAATAAATTGAATTATTCAAAAAGCAATGAGATCTAAATGAACAGACACTGTTGTTACCCAATGTCCTCATGCATTCCCTTGTACTCTCTTGCTCTAGACAAGGTCTTTTGATAGGTGCAGTTCACAAATATAGAGTGACCATAATTTATAAGCTGTAACTCAACCATCATTTCTTTGTCTGATTCAAATGTACTATCCAAGCTTTGTCAAGTTACAAATACATTTGGATTCACATTTGTAGGGTTCATTTCATGAACAGCCTCATACACATATTTATTTTCTAAGCTTACATAATAAAATTATTCAAGTGAATGTCTATTTTAAAAAGTCATTCTGTTTTATGATTAATTTTAATACTAAAACTCCCAAAGTGAATTTTAAAGTTATAGAGCTATGTCTTCCTGGGGAAAAGATAAAAGAAAAATCAAAATGAAACTAAAACAGCAAAACACGCACACACACAATTCACCCTGATTTCCTAGGGAAATATTTCCTTGTTTTATCACAAAAATACGTTGTGGGTGATGACTCAGTTTGTGTATTGAATTGCTCATGACTTCATACCGGATGTGAAAGCTGAAAACAAGAATGATGAACACGAAACATGCTGTTTATAGGTTTTATACTGAGAAGTAATCAGTTCTATAAGACTCATCTCCACAACATGCAATAAGTAGAAATGGTTAACTCTAAAGCATAAGAAATGCAAAGCATTTCTGTTAACCTCTTTTACTACTTGTGGTAGATAAGTCACAAATTAACTCATTTCAAACTTATGGCAAACAAAGTTTTTGTTGTGATCATTAAACTTCTCTCACAAGCTGCAATAATTGTGTAAAAACAGAAATGGTTGCTATTTTATGCCAAAAAGTCTCTTGGCATTCATCCTAAATATTTGTCAAAAGTCAATTTGATTCTGGAAGGCTATGTGGGAAAAGTCACAAGCCAATTGCTATTGTAAGTCATAAATTCTAAAGAGAGCTTTCATGAATAATATGGGAAGTTGAGCATGGTTGTATGATAGAAGAAAGAAAAAAGGATATTGCCTTTCACTGTTTGTAGTTTGACTCAATTTGTGCTTTTTAATTACTCCAATTATTTTCTAATAGTTGAACATTATTCTGATTAGTTTCTAGCTACGGGGTCTTCAAAAGATTGTTATAAACCTAACTCTCTTAAACTGCTGCTTTCTTTGTCTTAGCAAGCATCAAAAAACTCATAAAGCAAGTTTATTCATGTCAAATTTTAGATTAAAAGGAGATTGCTCCTTTTATGTGATAACAGAGTTGAAGCAAGATGAAGTCACCTCAATTATCATTGTCCCTGGGTTTTATTGTGCACTATCCATCTAAGATAAATAATTACCTAGGCCTTCTAACTTGCAAGCAATTCACACATATAAAAGTCTATAATTTTCTGCATTTCTGTCCCTTTGCTGGCACAATTAAAGTTTATTGACAGTAAATATTGTAGATTTCTATTTTTTCCATATAAATACTTGGTGTTAAATAACTGATAAAGACTTTCCAAATTTTAGGAATCTCAAGTTATGTATTATTTAAATATTAAAAATAGCATTATTCATGACTACATTAAAACGATCATGGGGTTATGCATTATAATAAATAATACTGAACCAATCTGATATAAAATGAATTATTTCTATATCTATTTCTTTTTTAAATAAAAAGGAGATACATTATAAAAATAATTAGGAAAAATATAAAGGTAATATAGATACAATGCAAAAACCATTTGAATATCACCACTGACAACACCATATGCTAAAAAAAAAAGGTAGAATTAACAATAAGCTGTTTTCACAATTTTCTCATTTATCATGGGTGATATCTGCACACTATATACACACATATATACATAGTATCATATGTATTAATCGGAGAAGGCAATGACACTTCATTCCAGTACTCTTGTCTGGAAAATACCATGGATGGAGGAGCCTGGTGGGCTGCAGTCCATGGGGTTGCTAAGAGTCGGACACAGCTGAGCGACTTCACTTTCACTTTTCACTTTCATGCATTGGAGAAGGAAATGGCAACCCACTCCAGTATTCTTGCCTGGAGAATCCCAAGGACGGGGAAACCTGGTGGGCTGCCACCTATGGGATCGCACAGAGTTGGACACAACTGAAATGACTTAGCAGCAGCAGCAGCATATGTATGAATAACGCTATATTTTATATTTTGAATACTAGGGACAATAGCTACATATAATCAAAATATATATTTAGAATGAGAATGAAGCATCTTTAGACATATTAAGGTATTTATATCAAATTCAAACACTTATGGAGAACTTAGATGTTTAGCTTTATGCCAGGTTCTGTATAATATATAAATTATCTGTCAACCTGTTATATGTAGGAATCACTCTGCTAACTGATAGCGGTGTAACAATGTGGTGTAGCTAGTAGGTCTCATTGTTATTTCACTGAGTCTCTAGTGAGTTTTAAAATGAGTTTTGAAAATAAACTGAAGAGAATAGAAAAAAAAGGTCTTAGCTTGTCTTTAAGAATTAAAATTGTTATAAAAATGGAGAAATAGATGTATGTAATTAATAAACTGTAAGAAAACCAATAAACCAGAACAGAGGATCTATAATGCTGACTAAAGAAGTAATAAAATGATCATATTAAATTTTTGACTAGTCTTATAGCCAACATATACTTTTTTTCAATTTAAAGCAGAAATACGTAATGTCATGTGATTAAAAAAGGCAATTCCTTTTCTACCTTGAATGTTGCAAATTACTTAAGTTTATCTAAATCATATGACATATAACCATAAAATAAAATTTTAATTGACCTTGATATTACTGAAATATTCAAAGACACTAGTAAAAGGAAGAGCTTTATCTCTCTCCAAAGCCTCTTGCAAGATTCTGATTGCATGGCAAGCAGAACAAGCATTAGGTCTAGAAAATGTTTATCTCAAGAGAGCTTCAAATTTTTCCATGTTAACTTTAAATATATCTTACATTTACTTGCTAAAGGGATAATTTTATAAAATTATAAATTATAAAAAATTACAAATTATATAACTTTATAAGAATCAAATGATGAAAAAAATCACAATTTTTAAAAGCCAGATTAATATTATAATTTCTATTCCTTATCTGCATAAAATTAAAGTGTTTTTACACTATGTTATTAATTCAGTTGAAAATATAACTTTATCCTTAACATCTTTCTTTAAAGAATGACAGCATCTTGTTTTGAAGTCATAGAACACTGTGTAGTTGAAACTCTAATCTTTTTAATCATAGATTAATACTGCTTCCTTGGCTATTTTTGTGTCATACAGAAAAAAAAAAACAGGAACTTTTTGAATGAGTAAAGTAAACTTGTATAACACAGACACTTCCCTCAAATTATTCAAAAGATTAAGTTGAACTGTCTAAAACTACAGATATCTTATCATTATTTCACTTAGAGAAAAGGCAATTTCATATGGCCCAACTTATAAATTGTGAAGTAATTAGGACCTGTGCATGAATCAAAAATAAAAGTGACTTTCTGACTCAATGTATGAAGTGGTAGTCTTACGATCATAGGTTTCTATGCATTCATTGGAGATATGGATTGTTGTTTACTTGCTAAGTCATGTCTGACTCATTTGCGACCCCATGGACTGTAGCCCACCAGGCTCCTCTGTCCATGGGATTCTCCAGGCAAGAGTACTGGAGTCCATTGCCATTTCCTTTTCCAGGGGATCTTTCTGACTCAGGGATTGAACCCGAGTCTCCTGAATTGGCAAGCATATTTTAACTGCTGAGCCATTAAGAAAGACAAGTAGCAGAGATGGACAGAATGAAGCATTTGTATTTCATGATTAGTCCTCCTTCTTGATTTCCCACTTCACTCTGAAATCTCCCGGGCAGGTCTCAGAGTGAGGCTGCATTAGAAGAATTAGGAGCAAACCAGAAGAGAGTTTGCTTTTGCAATGGAGCAACATCGCCACAAATGTCTGTGGTCCCACAGTCCCCCGTCATCTCTAGATTTCCTCAGCACCCAGCCTCAAAGATATATGTCTGCACATTCAGTATCTTGGCTGTTACTGGTTCCTCTGTTAATGCACCAACCGAGGGACTTTTTCATTGTCATTCTTCCTTCTCCACTGCTGCTGTGTCCTTGGTCCTTGACATCAAGGTCTTGATCCTCAGACTCATCCCCACGATTAACTCTCACCACTGTCCCAAGCAGCCAGGTGTCACCATACTCTTGGGATTCACAAACCTACCCTGAATTCATATCCAAAGATCCATCTTTTCTCCTGGGCCTCCCCCAGCACTACCCAGGAACTCCTTCTCTTCCCAGAGGACCATGTCCATGCTTTTACAGGCCATATCTTTGCCCAGAAGCTGTTGGTTCACATCCAGAAAGCCGTGTGCTCACATAAATGTCCTTATCCAAAGGACAGGGACAGTTTGCAGATTTGGCCATAGTTCACAGGGCTGGCAGCCACTCAGTGGTCCGGAGCTGCAGGAGGCTCTCTGGTCTCTTCCCAAATGGAGTCTTCTCCAGTCTGGCATAGAAGCCATCTATGACGGTGAGCCCTGACTGTGTTAACAGCGGCCTATTTACCTGGGACTTAAGCTGGGTACCCACAGTGTTGAGCACAAGACTGACTGCTGGACCCGTGGCCGAAGCCCAGGCAGCCCACCAAGTCCAGGTGGGCTAGCTTGAGGCTGATCATGGGCAGAGGGTTACACTGGATCAGCTCCCATAGAGCGAACAGGGGAGAGAGTCCCCGCTGGGCCCTGCCCGCCTCATCCCGGCTGCCTATGTCTCCACAGACACTTAAAGCTGAACTGCAAGAGGGGTACAAGGACTCCCAGAAAGTGGCCTTCCTCCCTTGGCCAAGCTTTGCTCCTGTGCCCCGTGGCAGAGGTCCTCGGTTGCCACTTGATCTTTTAAATTTAACAATTTCAATAATTTAAGTCAGTCAGTACAGTTCAGGTCAGTCACTCAGTCATGTCTGACTCTTTGCGACCCCATGAACCGCACCACACCAGGCCTCCCTGCCCATCACCAACGCCCAGAGTTTACCCAAACCCATGTCCATTGAGTCAGTGATGCCACCCAACCATCTCATCCTCTGTCGACCCCTTCTTCTCCTGCGCTCAATCTTTCCCAAACTCAGGATCTTTTCAAATGAGTCAGCTCTTCACATCAGGTGGCCAAAGTATTGGAGTTTCAGCCTTAACATCAGTCCTTCCTATGAACACCCAGGACTGATCTGCTTTAGGGTGGACTGGTTGGATCTCCTTGCAGTCCAGGGGACTCTCAAGAGTCTTCTCCAACATCACAGTTCAAAAACATCAATTCTTCTGCGCTCAGCTTTCTTTATAGTCCAACTCTCACATCCATACATGACCACAGGAAAAACCGTAGCCTTGACTGGACAGACCTTTGTTGGCAAAGTAATGTCTCTGCTTTTCAATATGCTGTCTAGGTTGGTCATAACTTTTCTTCCAAGGAGTAAACATCTTTTAATTTCATGGCTGCAATCACCATCTCTGACACCGATTGCACTGTTTCCCCATCTATTTGCCATGAAGCAATGGGACCGGATGCCATGATCTTCATTTTCTGAATGTTGAGCTTTAAGCCAACTTTTTCACTCTCCTCTTTCACTTTCATCAAGAGGCTCTTTAGTTCTTCTTCACTTTCTGCCATAAGGTGGTGTCATCTGCATATCTGAGGTTCTTGATATTTCTCCCGCCAAACTTGATTCAAGCTTGTGCTTCATCCAGCCCAGTGTTTCTCATGATGTTCTCTGCCTATAAGTTAAATAAGCAGGGTGACAATATACAGTCTTGATGTACTCCTTTTCCTATTTGGAACCAGTCTCTTGTTCCACGTCCAGTTCTAACTGTTGCTTCCTGACACGCATATAGATTTCTCAAGAGGCAGGTCAGATGGTCCGCTATTCCTATCTCGTTCAGAGTTTTCCAGTTTATTGTGATCCACACAGTCAAAGGCTTTGGCATAGTCAATAAAGCAGACATAGCTGTTTTTCTGGAACTCTCTTGCTTTTTCCATGATCCAGCAAATGTTGGCAATTTGATCTCTGGTTCCTCTGCCTTTTCTAAAACCAGCTGGAAGATCTGGAAGTTCACGGTTCACATATTCCTGAAGCCTGGCTTGGAGAATTTTGAGCATTACTTTACTAGCGTGTGAGATGTGCAATTGTGGGGTAGTTTGAGCATTCTTTGGCATTGCCTTTCTTTGGGATTGGAATGAAAACTGACCTTTTCCAGTCCTGTGGCCACTTCTGAGTTTTCTAAATTTGCTGGCATATTGAGTGCAGCACTTTCACAGCATCATTTTTTAGGATTTGAAATAGCTCAACTGGAATTCTATCCTCTCCACTAGGTTTGTTTGTAGTGATACTTCCTAAGGCCCACTTGACATCATATTCCAGGATGTCTGGCTCTAGGTGAGTGATCACACCATCGTGAATATCTGGGTCATGAAGATCTTTTTTGTACAGTAGTCTTTTGATTACCTCCAAAGTAGGCAGAATGCTACACATGTGTAAATCACTAAATAAAACTTAGATATGTTGATTTAATCAAAATTATTTTTCATGCAACCTCCCAACCCCTCAGTACCAGACCCATACACATTTAGCTGACATCATGTCTTTCCTTAGAATTTTATGGGAGATAACATAAATGGGAACTTTAAAAATATTTTCTAAGTTACATTTATACTTCTAATGCAATTTATTTTGTTATGAAAAGTTTCAGTTTGAAGGAATTGCAATTTCAGATTTTGGGGCAACAGCTGATGAAAGATCCACAATTAAAATATTTAAATTGAAGTGTTTATACATTATTACATCAAACTAGAACATTAAGATAAGTATCACAAACAAAACCATAAGATCAGTATCACAGAGAATCCGTCCTGGACTGGGTAATTAATTTTTTTCTGTCTTCACTATTAGATAATACCATTTATCTAACAAATTCACTTTAAACACACTGACAATATTTTAAATCTCTCTCTACCCTATAATTTTCTTTCCCATACTTTGTCTTATACTTTCAATGTTTCTTCTGCACTCTTAACACTACATCATAGTGTTAAGCCACAACTGACTAAATACCTAAACTAGAAAACTTTAAAGTATCCAATTTATAGATTGGAAGAGGGAGAGAAGAGAGGAGGAAAAGAGGTAAAGAGATAGAGAAGGAAGTGCTAAGAAACAGATACAGTGAAGTGGGGGAATTTGTGAAAGGTTCCTTTTAAATTAAAGAGGAACAATACTAGAATCAAAGTAAACAATTAGAAAACAAAAGCAGTACTCCTGTATTTATATTATACTTCAATGACTTAATCTATAATAAATACAACAGACAGAAAAGGATAAATGTGAAAAGTTACCAAATATGACAGATAAGAAAATTGAAAGGACACTATTTTTACTGATAATTTGATTCTGGATAGAAAATGTGATAACATTAAGAGAAAGTGCAAGACAGAAAAATAATCTTATTTCTGATTTTAAAAACCTGATATTTGTTTGGGTTGTTCTATTGGAGGTGATGATTGTGCACCTAAATACTAACTTTGAGCACACATTGTATTTAGTTGGATTAGCTTCTCATAAGCAGTCAGTGGGAAGTTATATTTTGAATACAGAACAGCCATTCCAAATGTTGTATCAATACATTCGTAAAGAGTCATAGAAGGAAAAAATGCACATTTGGCAAATCCTTTTGTATCTCTGCTTTGATATAAAGTGATAAAAAATGTATCAGAATTATACTAGTGACAATCCATTGTAGAAGGCATTTGAAACCTCTATTACGGGCACACCATTTTACTTCCTTCTATGGTGCCTACCAGAGAATGTCTTACCAATGTCTTACCACCATTTCTTTAAAGTCACTCATTTGTGTCTGAGACCCTTTGCGATACTATGGACTATAGCCGCCAGGCTCCTTTGTCCATGGATTTCTCCAAGCAAGAATACTGGAGTGGGTTTCCTTTCCCTTCTCCAGGGGATCTTCCTACCCAGGGATCAAACCCAAGATTCCTCCATTGCAGGCATATTCTTTACTATCTGAACCACCAGGGAAATCCATTTCTTGGTGTCTACTAAAATGTCTTAAGACTTTTCAATATTTTTGCAAATAAACCTAAGAAAAATATAAACATCAAAATATTTCTCTATTATTGCTCAGGATTGATCATAAGATTAAATAACTATAAAGAATGTATATTTTGGGGGGGTTTAACTAGTTTATCTTGGATTGGCTTCTCCTTACTTATTGCTCAACATATTTTATGAAGTACCTTGACAAGACAAGGATGTATTCTATTTAAAATACTCATATGATGATCCTTTGCAAAGGTAAAATAGGTTGGTAATAATTTTTTCTACTTTATAAGCAAACATAAATTTTTTTGATAAGTCATAACTGAAGTGCAATATTGGAACCAGAAAGCATTATGCTAGACCAACCACAAAATTAGATTTTGTGATTGAGCTTAAAGGGTATCTCAAAGAACAAAGACCACTCTATTTCTTGACTATTTGGATGTCTATTAGGCACAACTAACTACCATTCATTCCCAGTATACCTTTCCATCAGTCTTTCCCATGTCAGTTAATATTTTATGAGTTTATGGCACTATCATGCACTCATGTATGCAGACCAAAGAACAAAAAGTCATTTCTATTTATAACCCAATCCAACTACAAGTTTGTACCAATTCTATCTCCAAAATAGATTATGAAATGGCCGTGTTATTTCCCATCTCCATCATGTTCTCTTGAAATAAAGTAAGAGACTCCTAACTCTTGAAAATGTGCAGTAATGGTATGCTCACTTAAAACACTGCTATTGATTCCACTTGTAATTAGAATTGAATGCAAACTTTTACTGTGACGCATGAAAGGTACTTATGATGTCCCTCTGGACTCCTCTTTGACCTATCTCCTAACATTCCTATTGTTTACTATTCTCCATTAGACTTCTTTCTGTTTCATGAACATAATTAACTTATCCCAGTCTATTGACACATAGATAATGCCTGCTTCAACAACATCTTTGAATATGGTATCAGGGAGCCAAGAAATCATGCCTGAAGATTCCTAAATTGTTTGGTCAGAGCTGTACAATATTATATTACTGTCAAATAATAAGCACAAGCTTTCCGAGAGATTGTTAGAGTAGGATGATCATGGTAAAATTCCTTGATAATGTGGAGTTTACTCTGATCGGGGCTTCCCAGGGGACACTAAGGAGAAGGGGTGGCAGAGGATGAGATGATTAGACAACATCACTGACTCCATGGACATGAGTTTGAGCAAACTCTGGGAGATAGTGAAGGACAGAGAAGCCTGGCACCCTGCACTCCATGGGGTTGCAAAGAGTCAGACATGATTTAGTGACTGAACAACAACAACAAAATTATCTATGGTTTTTATTTTTTGCTCAAATGTTTCAGAAGTGATTTGAATAATATAAGTATTCCGAAATGCCACAGAATATAAATTGCATAAAATGGCCACATGGTTTATACATACATTTCCTTAGACACTTATTAATTTTGTCCAATGTGGAAAAAGAGTAATACAGTATAGGTAATGTGAAAAGAAGAGAAGTGAAAAGCAAAGGAAAAAAGGGAATATATACCCATTTGAATGCAGAGTTCCAAAGAATAACAAGGAGAGATAAAAAAGCCTTGCTCAGCGATTAATGCAAAGCAATAGAGGAAAAAATAGAATAGGAAAGACTAGAGATCTTTTCAAGAAAATTAGAGATATCAAGAGAACATTTCATGCAAAGATGGGCTCAGTAAAGGACAGAAATCGTATGGACCTAACTAAAGCAGAAGATATTAAGAAGAGGTGGAAAGAATACACAGAAGAAGTATACAAAAAAGATCTTCACAACCCTGATAATCACAATGGTGTGATCACTCACCTAGAGCCAGACATCCTAGAATGTGAAATCAAGTGGGCCTTAGGAAGTATCACTACAAACAAACCTAGTGGAGGGGATAGAATTCCAGTTGAGCTATTTCAAATCCTAAAAAATGATGCTATGAAAGTACTGCACTCAATATGCCAGCAAATTTAGAAAACTCAGCAGTGACCACAGGACTGGAAAAGGTCAGTTTTCATTTCAATCCCAAAGAAAGGCAATGCCAAAAAATGCTCAATCTACCGCACAATTGTACTCAACTCACACGCTAGTAATGTTCAAAATTCTCCAAGCTAGGCTTCAGGAATACGTGAACCATGAACTTCCAGATCTTCAAGCAGGTTTTAGAAAAGGCAGAGGAACCAGAGATCAAATTGCCAACATTCGCTGGATCATGGAAAAAGCAAAAGAGTTCCAGAAAAACATCCATGTCTGCTTTATTGACTATGCCAAAGCCTTTGACTGTGTGGATCACAATAAACTGGAAAACTCTGAAAGAGTTGGGAATAGCAGACCACCTGACCTGCCTCTTGAGAAATCTGTATGCAGGTCAGGAAGCAACAGTTAGAACTGGACATGGAACAAGAGACTGGTTCCAAATAGGAGAAGAAGTACATCAAGACTGTATATTGTCACCCTGCTTATTTAACTTATAGGCAGAGAACATCATGAGAAACACTGGGCTGGATGAAGCACAAGCTTGAATCAAGTTTGGCGGGAGAAATATCAAGAACCTCAGATATGCAGATGACACCACCTTATGGCAGAAAGTGAAGAAGAACTAAAGAGCCTCTTGATGAAAGTGAAAGAGGAGAGTGAAAAAGTTGGCTTAAAGCTCAACATTCAGATCATGGCATCCGGTCCCATCACTTCATGGCAAATAGATGGGAAACAGTGGAAACAGTGGCTAACTTTATTTTTTGGGGCCCCAAGATCACTGCAGATGGTGATTGCAGCCATGAAATTAAAAGATGTTTACTCCTTGGAAGAAAAGTTATGACCAACCTAGACAGCATATTGAAAAGCAGAGACATTACTTTGTCAACAAAGATCCGTCTAGTCAAGGCTACGGTTTTTCCTGTGGTCATGTGTGGATGTGAGAGTTGGACTACAAAGAAAGCTGAGCACAGAACTGATATATTTGAACTGTGGTGTTGGAGAAGACTCTTGAGAGTCCCATGGACAGCAAGGGGATCCAACCAGTCCATCCTAAAGGAGATCCAACCAGTCTATCCTAAAGGAGATCAGTCCTGGGTGTTCACTGGAAGGACTGATGTTGAAGCTGAAACTCCAATACTTTGGCCACCTGATGTGAAGAGCTGACTCATTTGAAAAGTCTCTGATGCTGGGAAGGATTGAAGGCAGGAGGATAAGGGGACAACAGAGGATGAGATGGTTGGATGGCATCACCGACTCAACCGACATGGGTTTGGGTAAACTCTGGGCGTTGGTGATGGACAAGGAGGCCTGGCATGCTGCAGTTAATGGGGTCGCAAAGAGTTGGACATGACTAAGTGACTGAATTAAACTGAACTGATATCAACAATTTTAATAGGATTTCTAAAATTATAATTAAAATTGTTTTCCATTTGGCATTCCATAGATTGGGGAGTGAAACTCAGTATAGACTGTCTTAATGTATTTCATTTTGACTGTCAATGAATTACATACATATATATTTTTTCTTTTTACTTCTCAAGCACTAGTGAGATAAAAATTACAATTTTTCACTAAAGTTACATTAAGTTTATAAAATGCCTTCAATTTTTTTTAACATTGTTTTTATTGCGTTTTGGCATTGAAATTCATTGTCCCAACTCTTCACATTCTCCTTAAATGATATTTTACGACTGATATGGCCTATTATATTGCAATTAAGCCCTTTATTGAGATATTTCTATTTTGAAAGTAAGATTATATGATTTACTGCTGAATTTAAGAAAATATTTCTAAAGACTTAGAAAATAAATTACTATGAAATTAATAATCCAATGTCAGGGATATGACTAATAGATCAATTCAAAATCATTAGTACTTTTGTAGTATTATAATAATCACATATATAAAATATTAAAATAGATATGAAGCACAAAAAATAGAATTAAAATATAGAATTCCAAGTCAGAACACACAAGATGCAAAGGGGCACCTTAAAACTTACAGGTAATATTTTAAGTGCTGCTTTACCAAAACAAAACAAAACAAAAATGTTTTCAATGCCTACTTCTGTGAATTTCAGAGATAGCAATGAGAACCAAGTTTATGACTTGTGAAATAAAGAACACTGGGTTTTGATCAAGAGTGCCTGCTCTAGGTTGATTTCTCAATGTCTGGGTCCTTTAGAAGATCAATTATTCGTTCATTCGACTGCAAGCAATCATCAGTTTCTGTCATTTAGAAAACATGGTGCTAGCCCCTGACATAAATTTAAGATGTGAACTATTTTTTAAAGAGTTTACAGCTTTGTGTGGGAACATAATTCTAAATATCACATCATAGTGTGATTAGTGCTATCATCACAGTTGCATATTTAAGAACATCAGGTAGAAGCAAATAAGTTCTGCCGGAAAAATTGTGGAAAGGCAGACTACCAAGGAGCATAAAATTGGGATAGAGAAGAAAAACACAATATAGGAGGTAGAAGGTGTCAGTTCAGAACATTTTTAAGCTATCAAAAAATATTTCAGTTAACTCCTATTCACTGGGCCCATGATTTCTGGTAGCTAATCAAATAATTTGATCAGTGCCAATGGATTAATCGATTTGACAATGCTCCTTTACCAAGGGCTTTTTCCAAAAGCAATACCTTAACGAAAAGGAGAAACTTCAGCAAAAGGTCATTCAGAGTCTACTGTGTGCAATTTTTAGAGCAGAGTGCCATATCTATTCTCAGGTACTAAGTCTGTATCAAATGGCATTTCAAGCTTAAGTATAGGAGAGCGCCTCAAATCTCATTTCGAAAATGAATAAAGGAAATATAAATTAAGCAAAAAGGTTTCTAATGTGTTTTCATTCATAAGCAAAGGTTATACTTTTCTGTTACAGATAACTTTTGAAATTTATCTAAATAAATTATATTACGGTTACTAGAAATTTAAGTAACAGCTATGGCTATTACTTATGCATCTTACAGGCAGCACTAACTTAGTAAACAGATTCATAAGGCTGTATGTGTTCACTCTAATACAAATATACCGACAGAAAGAAAGGGAGAGAAGGAGAGAAAAAATGTCCAAAGGGTACTAAGAAGGTACGAATCAGGTACAAACGAGGGTACTAAGTAAGGTAGGTACTAAAAGATGCAGAGAGTACAAGAAGCAGGCCTGTGAATTAAAATCACCAGTTGAAATAAGCACGCATTTTAATGTTGTGCTTTGTGAAGTTAGACATACATTTTAATAATTGCTTTTAATGATTATTCATGAATGAATTATTAATTAACTCTCTAGACTAAAAATATCATTCCATGCTTGCTAAATAACATTTCCTCAAATGAAAGAAAAAATTATATATGAAAAGTATAAAACTTCTCTCATCATTAGTGCTTCTGTAAAGTCTTTGTATTTGATCTTGCTATAACTAATGCATGTTTGGTTAGGACACTTCCACATCACAAATTACAGCACTCAAGTTCACAGATGGATATAATGTATACACAGAAAATGAATTATTTTGCAGTGAGACTAAGAATAATATGTGTACCAGTGTATGGTTCTGCATAGGTCTATGCAAATATCGGGGGTTTTTTGTTGTTGTTGTCTTTTTTAAAGGAATTTTCTCTTCAATCTTTCTTGGTAACAATAATTGTTCTAAAAATTAGGGTCTGTGTTAAGATACTCTGCGACAGAAGTATAAAAATTCCCAACTGCTTGTAGAAAAAAATATATTCTCAAACAAACATAAAAGTTATTTTCCTCAATTCTTAGTGAAAAATAAATTCAGATTCATGCTAAGTCATGTATGTTACATAGCAGGTCAATATAAAATGTTAATCCTACATGGTAATTGTGCCGCCCCCTCCACACACAAATTACCCCAAATCAGTTAGAAATAATTCATTTATTTTCTACAGTTTCCCTATTTTTTAAATTCTTAAACAGTTTTAAAGGTTACTTTCCATTTATGGCTATTAAAAAATATTTATATTCCCTGTGTTTCACAATACATCCTGAACCTGTCTTACATCCAATAGTTTGTACCTCCCACTTTCCCACCTCTATAATGCCACTTTCCTGCCACTAGTAACTCCCAGTTTCTTTTCTATATCTGTAAGTCTGATTCTTTTCTGTAATATTCACCAGTTTGTTGTATATTTTAGATTTCACATATAAGTGATATCCCTCCAAGTCCATCTATGCTGCTGCAAATGGCAAAATTTTGTTCTTTTTCCTGGTTGAATAGTATTACACTGCAGATTCATACAATATCTTCTTTATCAAATGTCTTTGCTGGACATTTAGGTTGCTCCCCTTTCTTGGCAATTGTAAGTAATGCTGCTATGAACATTGGGGCGCATGTATTTTTTTTTTTGAGTGAATGCTTTTGGTTTTTTTCATTTTAGGATATATTCCCTGGAGTGGGATTATGTAATTGCTGGGTCATATGACACTTCTATTTTTAGTTTTTTTGAGAAACCTCCATACTGTTTTCCACAGTGACTGTGCTGATTTACATTCTCACCAACAGTGACTAAGGGTTTTCCTCAAGAACATTGGTTATTAGTGTTCTTTTTCTTAAATTTTGGCTGTGCTAAGTCTTTGTTGAGGCAGGCAGACTTGTCTTGTTGTGGATCATGGGCTCTAGAGTGTGTGGGTTCAGTAGTTGTCACACATAGACTTAGTTGCTCTGCAGCATGTGAGATCTTAGTTCCCTGACCAGGGAATGAGTCACATCCCCTGCACTGGAAGCTGCACTCTTAACCACTGGACCAACAAGGAAGTCCCATATTTGTGTTCTTTTTGATGACAGTCATTCTGACAGGTGTGAGATGATATTTCATGGTGGTTTTGATATGCATTTCCTTGATGATTAGTGACGTTGAACATCTTTTCATGTGCTTTTTGGCCATCTGCATCTCCTCACTAGTAAAATGTCTATTCGGTTCTGCCCAATTTGAATGCTTATGTAATGGCTTAAAACTATGCCCTCCCTCATAGCTCAGTTGGTAAATAATCTGCCTGCAATGCAGGAGACCCTGGTTTGACTCCTGGGTCGGAAAGATCCCCTGGAGAAGAGATAAGCTACCCACTCCAATATTCCTGGGCTTTCCTTGTGGCTCAGCTGGTAAAGAATCCACCTGCAATGTGGGAGACCTGGGTTTGATCCCTGAGTTGGGAAGATCCCCTAGACAAGGGAAGGGCTACCCACTCCAGTACTCTGGCCTGGAGAATTTCATGGACTGTATAGTCTATGGCATTGCAAAGAGTTGGACATGACCACACCGAAGAATTGATGCTTTTGAACTGTGGTGTTGGAGAAGACTCTTAAGAGTCCCTTGGACTGCAAGGAGATCCAACCAGTCCATTCTGAAGGAGATCAACCCTGGGATTTCTTTGGAAAGAATGATGCTGAAGCTGAAACTCCAGTACTTTGGCCACCTCATGCGAAGAGTTGACTCATTGGAAAAGACTCTGATGCTGGGAGGGATTGGGGGCAAGAGGAGAAGGGGACGACAGAGGATGAGATGGCTGGATGGCATCACTGACTCGATGGACGTGAGTCTGAGTGAACTCCAGGAGTTGGTGGTGGACAAGGAGGCCTGGCGTGCTGCGATTCACTGGGTCGCAAAGAGTCAGACATGACTGAGCGACTGAACTGAACTGAAACAAATTTCACTGTGCCCTCAAATAAGTTTTAAATGATTTGGTGAAAGTGATATTTCTTCCCACAAACTAGGTGAAATTTAGCATTTGACTGTATCACCACTCTCAACACACATATCTGTATAATTCCTTCAGAGACCAGTGATCCTTTCCATACTAGAATGATGCATTAGGCTAGGCAGAATTCTTCCCTTTTTATGAGTGAAAATTTGACTCTTTACTACTCAGTGATTTTGTGCCCTACCATATAGTATCACAGAGAATCATCTTCAGAAGGTTAGCCATTCTCCTTCTGTAGATGAGGTATTTATTTTTCATGTGAAGTCAAAGAAGTTCAGCTGCTTCTTGTCAGAGGATTATGTCACACATTACATTATATGAAAATATAAACCACTCTTTTATTGCAAAAAATTATTTTTAACCCCCAAGTGAAGTTGCTCAGTTGTGTCCAACTCTTTGTGATCTCATGGACTGTGACCTACCACACTTCTCCGTTCATGGGATTTCCCAGGCAAGAGTACTGGAGTGGGTTGCCATTTCCTTCCCCAGAGGATTTTCCTGACCCAGGGATCGAACCCGGGTCTCCTGCATTTTAGGCAGATGCTTTACCATCTGAGCCACCCAGGAAGCCCCTTTTCACCCCCAAACAAGTCAAATTACCAAATGTTATTCTGCACAAAGATCTGCCAAAGAGCACATAATATCTACATTATATTTCTAGTGAAATGCCCACTCTTCAAGTTACAGCATACATTATTATGCTTAAATGCAAATACAAATAAAAATAAATAAATAAAATACTTTTAAGGTAAGGAGCATGCGGGTCACGTTTTTTTCCACAGCAGACATATCTGCATTTCTTCAGTTGTTAGTTATTAATATTTCATTAATTTTCAAGCTACCACAAATCCCCCTTGAGATATCATTAATAAAATACTGTCCATATCAGCAAGATTATAGTCAAAGTAGCCAAATTACAGAACCCATTTAATTACCTAGAAATTTTAAGAGTGCTGAGTATTTGCTTTAATTTAAAGAACTGAAGAATCTGATGCTTTGATGATTACAAAGGGTCTTTAGCTTTATCTGTTTTCTTGGTAATTTTAATTATTTCTCATACATTTCCCACTTAGATATTTTCCTTTGTTTGCCCTTTTAGAATGATAATGAGAAATTTTGAGGAAAAATAAATTAGTACTTCAGTTCAGCTCAGTTCAGTTCACTCACTCAGTCGTGTCCGACTCTTTGAGACCCCATGAACTGCAGCATTCCAGGCCTCCCTGTCCATCACCAGCTCCCGGAGTTTACTCAAACTCATGTCCATTGAGTCAGTGATGCCATCCAACCATCTCATCCTCTGTCATCCTTTTCTCTTCCTGCCTTCAATCTTTCCCAGCATCAGGGTCTTTTCAAATGAGTCAGCTCTTCACATCAGGTGGCCAAAGTATTGGAGTTTCAGCTTCAACATCAGTCCTTCCAATGAATATTCAGCTCTGATTTCCTTTAGGATGGACTGGTTGGATCTCCTTGCAGTCCCAGAGACTCTCAAGAGTCTTCTCCAACACCACAGTTCAAAAACATCAATTCTTCGATGCTCAGCTTTCTTTATAGTCCAGCTCTCACATCCATACATACAAAATTAGTACTTAAGTACGTCTAAAATAAACTTGTTGTTGTTTGGTCGCTAAGTCATGTCTGACTCTTTTGCGACCCCATGGAGGCTCCTCTGTTCCTGCGATTCTCCAGGCCAGAATACTGGAGAGGGCTGCTGTTTCTTTGGCCAGGGGATCCTCTGACTCATGGATATAATCCACATCTCTTGAGTCTCTTGCATTGCAGGTGGATTCTTTACCACTGAGCCACAAATGGACAAATACATAAGCACTTTACATTCACAATATGAATCTTTTCTCCTCAGTTTCCCTAACTGTATAAGATTTTTGACCAAGGAATATAGTCAACAAATTTGTAGCATTAAATTCTGGCCCAAATACTCAAATTTTAAGACTGCCCAAACTCCTACCTACTCTAAGAATACCAGTTTTCCTGATTTTGAGTAATTTTTTGCATACATGAGTACACAATTTGGGTTTAGGTATTAAAGCAATACTTAATTTTACTCTAACCCTATCTCATATATGGTCATGCATTTGATCAGATCACATTCATTTAAATGATGAGGTAGAGGACATTTAACAATGGAGTGGTTCCAAATTGGGAAAAGAGTATGTTAAGGATGTATATTGTCACCCTGCTTATTTAACTTATAAGCATATTACATCATCCAAAATGCCAGGCTGGAGAAAGCACAAGCTGGACTCAAGACTGCTGGGAGAAATCTCAATAAGCTCAGATATGCAGATGACACCACCCTTATAGCAGAAAGTGAAGAAGAACTAAAGAAGTTCCTGATGAAAGTGAAAGAGGAGAGTGGAATAAAAAAAGAGGAGGGTGAAAAAGTTAGCTTAAAATGCAACATTTAAAAAACTAAGATCATGGCATCCAGTCCCATTACTGTATGGCAAATAGATGGGCAAACAATGGAAACAGGGACAGACTTTATTTTCTTGGGCTCCAAAATCACTGCAGATGGTGATTGCAACTATGAAATTAAAAGACACTTTCTCCTTAGAAGAAAAGTTATAACTAACCTAGAAAGCATATTAAAAAACAGAGATACTACTTTGCCAACAAAGGTCTGTCTAGTCAAAGCTATGGTTTTTCCAGTAGTCACGTATGGATGTGACAGTTGGAATATAAAGAAAATTGAGCACCGAAGTATTCATGCTTTTGAATTGTGGTGTTGGAGAGAACTCTTGAGAATCCCTTGGACCGCAAAGAAATCAAAACCATCAATCCTAAGGAAATCCGTCCTGGATATTCATTGAAAGGACTGATGTTGAAGCTGAAACTCCAATACTTTGGCCACCTGATGTGAAGAGCTAACTCCTTAGAAAAGACCCTGATGCTGGGAAAGACTGAAGGCAGGAGGAGAAGGTGGTGACAGATGAGTTAGTTGGATGGCGTCACCGACTCAATGGACATAAATTTGAGCAAGCTCTGGGGATTGGTGAGGACAGGGAAGCCTGGCATGCTGCAGTTCATGAGGTTGCAAATAGTCAGACACGACTGAGCAACTGAACTGAACTGAGGTAAAAGAGAAAAATGAAGCATATTTTCACCTTTTTTTTTTTTTCAGAGGTATATGTATGTTGGAGACCTGTTCACTTGAAAATCTTCTAAGATTACATAAAATACGTAAAGTTTATTCTTTTCAGTTAACAGCTATATTCCCTCATCAATGTTACTTTTCTGGGTAAATTTCTGAGTCAGTGTGCTCAGAGAAAGAAACCCATCACAAAAGTGTGCATATTGTGAAGTGTGCATAGTGTTTATATAAAGTTCAAGAACAGGCAACATATATCTATATTAACATAAATTACATAGTAGATTCTATGCAGGTAGTTATTGAGTGGGAAGAGACATGAGTGGACCTTCTGTAAGTGATGGAAATACTTCACATATACACATTTATAAACAGCATTAATCTTTAGATAGGTTTTCCTGGTGGGTCAGACAGTAAAAAATCTGCCTGAAATGCAGGAGACCCGGGTTTTATCTCTGGGCTGCGGAAATCCCCTGAAGAAGGGAATGGCTATGCACTCCAGTCTTCTTGCCTAGACAATGAAAAGGACAGAGTCTGGTGGGCTACCATCCAGGGGTCACAGAGTGGGATGTGACTGAAGGACTACACTCCCACTTTCACTTTTCTAGCTTTAGAGGTAACACCGATGCACTTGCCTGTGCATGAATTAACTCAGTATTTAAAATGTTTTTCTATGGTGCCAAGAGCAAATATTGAAGTTTAAGAAAAAAATATATTTTGATAGGCATTTGTATCCATTTTCCTCTTTCTGCTTTTACTGTTCCAGTTGAAGTTCCATTTATCCCAAATCTTAACTACTGGAAAGCCTACTGAGACCAAAATTCAGAATTTGTTCTTTCTTCATTAATTACGGAATCCCCATTTTTCACATTTAACTCCTTTTAGCTAAATGTGGTCATGACAAATAACTTTGGACGATAGGATATAGGTGGATGTAGTGTGTACAGCTTTTAGGAAGAGTACATATAAGGAAGGGTATATGCTCTTTTTATTCTTTGTTCTTGTGCCTCTCTCCTGTTGGCTAGAACCATGACACAATAGCTGGAGGTCAAGCAGCCATACTGGACTCTGGCAGAATTCATATGCTCAGGATGAAATAGGAACAAGGTAGAACTGTGGGATCAGAATGTTCAGAAAGTCATCTCAGGTCTAAAATAATTACCTCCAGATTTCTTTTACTTGAAGGAGAAATATATATTTATTATAGTTAAACCACAGTTAATTTATGGAGTTTTTTGATGACTAGTAAAAGCCTAATGTAAATTGACAAACTTGCTGTATAAGCTTTTTTCCTATCAAATCTTTCTCATTATAATCCATCATTCAAACATATCGTCGACATGTTTCTAAGAACATTTTTGATCATGATCCCTCTTCCACTGAAATTTCTTGTTCTCATTCAGAAATATTGCTATGATCCCAGGCATAATAATATTGGTATTATTAAATAATCAGTTATAAAAGAGAATGCAAAATCTGATTTTGTATTTTTTATGTAAAATACCAATTTGTGTAGGAAATGAAGACCTGAAGATACCCACCAAAATGTAAATTTTCATTATTTGGGGCTTATGATATTTATTTTGTGTTATAATTTTCTTAATTTACTAAATTTATAAACAGCATAGGCTTTACTGTAGTAATTAAAACAAATGACTTTTTCAAAAGCAAAATTAAAATCATCCATGGTTTCAACATATTCAAAGCTTTTAGAACTTAAAGACCATTTCTATTAGTGACAGTAACAAAAAATAATCACCACTCTCATTTTAAGCATTTCCCATTGTTCTGGATGCTTTAACTAATAAATTAAGGGAACATATATATTTATATAAATAATAATAAAAACTAACATTATTTGAGTACTTAATTATGACAGACACCCTCTTAAATACTTTTACTTCTGTTGATTTACGTGTGCACACTAATCCTCTAGGAGAAAGAAACTAATACTGAGAGGTACAGACTTAAGGCACAGAGATATTAAGTCATAGTGGGGCTAATATGTTAATTCAAGCTTTCTGATTCAAAATTCTACACTCATATCTCCATTTTTAACCCTCTGTAGCCAGATGCAAATGACTCACAAAAATCACTACTTAATATCAGAAATTTCTGTATGAATAAAAAACAGCAAAAGAAGAGGAGCTTAAAAGCCTCTTGATGAAAGTGAAAGAGGAGAGCGAAAAAGTTGGCTTAAAGCTCAACATTCAGAAAACGAAGATCATGGCATCTGGTCCCATCACTTCATGGGAAATAGACGGGGAAACAGTAGAAACAGTGTCAGACTTTATTTTGGGGGGCTCCAAAATCACTGCAGATGGTGACTGCAGCCATGAAATTAAAAGACACTTACTCCTTGGAAGAAAAGTTATGACCAACCTAGATAGTATATTCAAAAGCAGAGACATTACTTTGCCAACTAAGGTCCATCTAGTCAAGGCTATGGTTTTTCCTGTGGTCATGTATGGATGTTGCCTTCTCTGAAAAAGTACTTTATAGAACAATAAATGTCAAAAAGACAAAGACATTTAAAAAAAAACAGTTTTCAGTGAAAGCAATCTCCAAAGTGGCAATGGTGCTCCACTCCAATACTCTTGCCTGGAAAATCTCATGGACGGAGCAGCCTGGTGGGCTGCAATCCATGGGGTCGTAAGAATCTTACACGGCTGAGCGACTTTACTTTCACTTTTCACTTTCATGCATTAGAGAAGGAAATGGCAACCCACTCCAGTGTTCTTACCTGGAGAATCCCAGGGGCGTGGGAGCCTGGTGGGCTGCCATCTATGGGGTTGCACAGAGTCGGATACAACTGAAGAGACTTAGCAGCAATTTGTGATGATTATTTACAAATTTAAGATATGCTCTTTTTTATGTCCTATGTTACTAAGTGCTCAAATGGCTGTTATTGCAATTCTGGCCAGGGTGTGGCAACACATGCATTGTGTTGGGCACATTTACAAAACTTTTTGAAATGTAGTAGACAATATATGCATGTATGCATGCATGCTAAGTCGCTGCACTCATGTCTGACTCTGTGTGACCCCATAGATGGCAGCCCACCAGGCACCTCCGTCCCTGGGATGTTCATCGCAGCACTGTTTATAATAGCCAGGACATGGAAGCAACCTAGATGTCCATCAGCAGATGAATGGATAAGAAAGCTGTGGTACATATACACAACGGAGTATTACTCAGCCATTAAAAAGAATACATTTGAATCAGTTCTAATGAGGTGGATGAAACTGGAGGCTATTATACACAGTGAAGTAAGCCAGAAAGAAAAGCACCAATACAGTATACTAACGCATATATATGAAATTTAGAAAGATGGTAACGATAACACTGTATGCGAGACAGCAAAAGAGACACAGATGTATAGAACAGTCTTTTGGACTCTTTTGGAGAGGGAGAGGGTGGGATGATTTGGGAGAATGGCATTGAAACATGTATAATATCATATAAGAAAAGAATCGCCAGTCCAGGTTCGATGCATGATACTGGATGCTTGGGGCTGGTGCACTGGAATGACCCAGAGGGATGATACGGGGAGGGAAGTGGGAGGGGGTTCAGGATGGGGAACACGTGTACACCCGTGGTGGATTCATGTTGATGTTTGGCAAAGCCAATACAATATTGTAAAGTAATTAGCCTCCAATTATAATAAATAAATTTATATTAAAAATAATTTAAAAAAGAATACTGGAGACAATATATACCCAAGTTTAAAGTGTGCATATCTCCTTTATGCTGACTTCCCTTTTAAGAATTTAGCCTAACTAAAAAATGTTATTTACAACTGGAGTTTGTGGTAGTCATATTTGTAGTAGTGAAAAATTGGAAACTAGTCAGATACACCTCTATTAGGGATTGGTTCATCAAATTACAGTACATTTACACAATGGAATGTCATGCAGTTACAAAGAGGAGAACATTACAGACATAAATATTAATATGTGAAAATTTCACAGCATACTAATTAAACAGAAAAAAATTGTTACACAGTACTGTGTATATTGAATGATTCTCTTTGTGTAAATAAACATGTTTATGTGTTTATTTTTTAAGGTCAGGAGAACTTTATAGAAAAGTATTATCACTGACTGGCTCAGAGTGTGATAAGATGAAAGGAATGGGGATGAGGGTAAGAAGAAAGATTATAGAGGAAATTTACATTTCTACTTATGGATCACTATATTATTTTCTTTCACATAAGCATAATCACTTACACACATTATAGAAACACAGTAAAAATAGTTTCATCTTCAAAAAACAACTAAAAATACTTGCAGTCCACAATACTTTTTCTACCTTCTTTCTGCCATTCATTACACTCAGTAACTAAATCTGATTCTTACAGAGGTCCACCAGAACTCTCAAATTCCATGATTAAGACCTCATTCATACCCAAGAAAGGAGAATCAAAAATTCCTTAGTGGTAGGTAATTCTCAAAATGCTACTTACATCATGGAACATTCTTACTTTTTCTCTTCTGAGTTCCATTCAAAAGAAAAAAAGATATATTTGAGAACTTACCACAACATAGTATGCATATAATCTATGTATATGTCTGTCTTCTCTAAGAATCTCTGGGTTTCACACTGGCAGTGTTTTTCTATACCTCTTTATCCTTTGACTATATCTAGTCCTCAAGTATGTATATGAAGTGAAGTGAAGTCGTTCAGTCGTGTCTGACTCTTTGCTATCCCGTGGACTGTAGCCCACCAGGCTCCTCCGTCCATGGGATTCTCCAGGCAAGAGTACTGGAGTGGGTTGCCATTTCCTTCTCCAGGGCATCTTCCCAACCCAGGGATCGAACCCAGGTCTCCTGCATTGCAGGCAGACACTTTAACCTCTGAGCCACCAGGGAAGCCCATTTAGTGAACCTCAAAATGTCCACTGAGTTGCTTACTTAACTACAGAGATAGCTTGATTGATAACCCAAGTGAAGTGTTAATAATGTGATTGTTTTGTCAATTACTGAAACAGGTGATTTATCTCTCATTTATTTATTTATCTCATAATTTATTCTCATTTCTTTGAGAAAATGGATATTAAAAGTATTCACATAAAACAGTAATGCTCTTAATATTTAAACAATTGTAAGATAAATGATGCTGTAGAGAAATGGATTCAGTGTTAATGTAGAAGTATAATTATCTTTATTCAAAGTGTATGAATACTAAAATTCTTGTCAAGTTAACAAGGTTGAGAAGCTGAAGTTTTTAAAACTATTCAGATGCAGCCACCTGACTCCAGGTCAGGGCTTAAAGCTGCTACACTCAGGTACCAATTCCAATAGTTGAAGAGGCTGACAGAAAATGCTGAGTCAATTTGAATTCATATGTGATTTATGTTCATTTCATTAAATCACATTTATTACCCACAATCTTATTAATATCTCTGTGCTGAGTTCTAATACCTGCTGATTACTCCCTTCCCAATCCTTGCCCTCACCTCACCCCAAAGCCCACTATTCTTTAAAAAGTTGGAAGTTTTTGAGATGTAATTTCCTTATGCCTTTTACACATTATAGAAACTCTCAATATGCTATCACTTAAGAGATAATTCAACCTATTTACATAATTCTACTGATGAGGGACTCTCTGGTAAAGTGTAATTCAAATTTTATATAACATTAAATAGAAGAAGTTAGTTGAAAATTAGAACTAGAATATACTTCCTTAAAATCTCTGCCTGTGTGAGTGAAGTCGCTCAGTTGTGTCTCTTTGCGACCCCATGGCCTGTAGCCTACCAGGCTCCTCTGTCCATGGGACTTTCCAGGCAATTGTACTGGAGTGGATTGCCATTTCCTTCTCCAGCGGATCTTCCTGACCCAGGGATCGAACTCGGGTCTCCCGCATTAGAGACAGATGCTTTACCATCTGAGCCACCAGGAAAGTAAAAATCTCTGCCTATTGACCCTAAATTCTGCTTTCTGGAACAGCAAAATATAAACATCATTGTTTTTCAGTTTTGGAGCCTAGTTTATCCCAAGTTTCCCAGGTCCTTTTCACTCTATTATTTATTATTAAGCAGTATCCTTTGGATAACTGACCCCTGTAGCCTTCCCATTCATCTCTTCTGCTCTCACATTCTTCCTGTTTTAGCGTATTCCCAAAACCCAAGGCCAGCGTTAAATGCCTTTATTTATCAATTCTCTTCCTTTTCTATTTTTAATATTGTAATGTCTATTCATACTCTGACATGTCCAGTTGTCTGTTCAACATTTAGTATTCTTGTCTAATCTTTCCTGAAACTCTGACTTTGAAAGTGTGCCCTGAGAGTCTATTGCTTACTTTTACTCAGTCATCATACTTTGAATTTCCTCCTTTTCCTTATTTTGTCCAACCTAAGTTTCTGAACTCTTATATCAAGATTGTAAACCTTCTCCAAATAGCCATCTTGCCTGAGAGGAAACTCCAGCTATTTATAATGTCTGTCTAGCCAAAATTTTCTAAATGTGTCCATCTTCAACATGCAGAATATTTTTAGGACTTCATTAGCATTCTGCTTATGACACCTGCTTTTCCAGAACATGGAGTTTTACCATGCTGTATATATATTCTATTGACATAACAACCTCCATAATTGATCTGTCCAAGTTTATCAACACAGTCTTGCAACCAGTAAGTAATATCGACACATTATAGTGAAGACTATACTTTTCCAATTATATTAGCTGAAAAAAAATAAGCAAAACACTATATCTTACTTCTTTCTCTTCTATGGAGAACAAATTCTGAGAAAAAAGTAAACAATATTATAATAAAGTTATAATAACAATAGTAGTTATCCTCTATCTCCCTTTTCCTAAAGAATAAAGAGTACATTTAATTTCTAAAAACAAAATGAATAAAGTGAATGGATTAAACTCTACTTAATCAATATCAGTTTAGGCAATGGGTTGAATATATATTTTCATATATTTTATTCTTAGTTAATCTTTTAAAAAAGTGATTATTGCCTGTATAACTTATTTATTTAAAATATATTTAAAATTAAAACTCCTTCAAAGGTAATGAGGCCTTAAACACTTCTTCAGTTTCAATCTGGATTGTAATCTTGGAGGTAAATCTGACCACAAATTATAATTTGTTATAACAAATAGAAGAAAAATGAAACTCATATATTATACCAGAGAGAGGCCAAAAGGTTAACATTTCCTCTCCCAGGCCTGAAAGAAAGTCAATAGAAGAATGTTTGAAGCTTTCACCAGAGAAGCTGGATCTTTAGTGATAGCGAAGAAAATCTATTCTGAAATTGTACCTATTAAAGAAAACAGATAGAACAAAGAGTGATGTAAGATCTGTAGAGAAAATAAAGAAGCAAAAGCTATGATTTTTTTTGAGGCTTCAGTAAGCCTTACACAGGAAGCAACATTAGTTCAACAATGGTTCTTGATGCAAAAAGTCTTTAAGATTCATGTTGGTAGTTTAATATTGAGATTTATCTTTCAATACTTTAAGAAAGGTAAATTATAAAGAGCAAACTATTGCCACTTAAAATAGTTTAACAATGGGGAGAATTAAATACTATTACTATAGTATTATATAGAAAATTTTATATAAAAAACACATAAAACCAGACATTTTCAAAACAATCACACTGGACTACTCTCTCACATTATGCGTAAAAATAAAGTCAAAATGAATTAAATACTTAAACATAAGTTGTGAAGCCATAAAAGTTCTAGAAGAAAGCATAGATGTAAGCTCTTTGATGTCAGTCTTAGTAATAATTTTGGGGATAGGTCTCCTCAGGCAAGGAAAATAAAAGCAAATGTTAACAAATGGGACTATAGAAAACTAAAAAGATTTTGCACAGAAAAGGAAACTATGAGCAAAACTAAAAGGTGGCCTACAGAAAGGGAGAAGATATTTGTAAACAATATATCTAAACAGGACTTAATATTTAAAATATACAAAGAACTCACACAACTCAACAACAGCAAATAAACTTGACTTAAAAAAAAAAACAGGTGGGGAGTGGGCAGAGGATCTGAATAGACCTTTTCCCAAAGAAGATACACAGATGCCCAGTGTACCTATGAAAAGGTGCTCAACATCACTAATCATCAGGGTAAGTACAAATCAAAATCACAATGACATATCATTGTACATCTGTAAGGATGATAATTATCAAAAAGACAACAAATAATAAGTGCTGGCAAGGATGTGGAGAAAAAGAAACTTGTCCACTCTTGATGGGAATATAAATTGATACAACCACTGTGGAAAACAGTATGGAGATTCCTCAAAAATAAAAAAAATAGAACTACCATATGATCCATCAAAACCACTCCTGGGTATTTATTTGAAGAAAACAAGAAGTAATTAGGAAAGATATATGAACCTTTATGTTTACTGTAGCATTATTTACAATGGCCAAGATGCAGAAGCAATCTAAGTGTTCAACAGATGATAAAGAAGATGTGATATATATGGAAAGTGGCATTACCAGTCAAGGACACACCTGCAAATCCAGGAGACATAAGAGACACATATTCAATCCCTGGTTCAGGAAGATCCCCTGAAGGAGGGCATGGACACACACTCAACTATTCTTGCCTGAGGAATCCCATGGACAGAAAAGCCTAGTGGGCTACAGTCCACAGGGTCGCAAAGAGTCGGACATGACTAAAGCAACTTAGCATGCATGCTCATTCACTAAATTTCAGCTCAGTTCACTCACTCAGTTGTGTCCGGCTCTTTGAGACCCCATGGACTGCAGCATGCCAGGCTTCCCTGTCCATCACCAACTCCCAGGGCTGGCTCAAACTCATGTCCATCTAGTCAATGATACCATCCGACCATCTCATCCTCTCTCATCCCCTTCTCCTCCTGCCTTCAATCTTGCCCAGCATCAGGGTCTTTTACAGTGAGTCAGTTCTTTGCATCAGGTGGCCAACGTATTGGAGTTTCAGCTTCAGCATCACTCCTTCCAATGAATATTCAGGACTGATTTCCTTTGGGACTGACTGGTTTGATCTTCCTGCAGTCCAAGGGACTCTAAGAGTCTTCTCCATCACCACAGTTCAAAAGCATCAATTCTTCGGTGCTCAATTTTCTTTATAGTCCAACTCTCACATCCATACATGACTACTGGATAAACCATAGCTTTGTCAAGATGGACCTTGGTTGGCAAAGTAATGTCTCTGGTTTTTAATATGCTGTCTAGGTTGGTCATAGCTTTTCTTCTAAGAAGAAAGCATCTTTTAATGTCATGGCTGCAGTTAACATCTGCAGTGATTTTGGTGCCCAAGAAAATAAAGTTGTCACTGTTTCCCCATCTATTTGCCATGAAGTGATGGGACCAGATGCCATGATCTTAGTTTTTTGAATGATGAGTTTTAAGCCAGCTTCTTTACTCTTCTCTGTCACTTTCATTAAGAAGCTCTTCAGTTCCTCTTCACTTTCTGCCATAATGATGGTGTCATCTGCATATCTAAGGTTATTTTCTCCCGCCAATCTTGATTCCAGCTTGTGCTTCATCCAGCCCTGCATTTCACATGATATACTCTGCCTATAAGTTAAATAAGCAGGGTGACAATATATAGCCTTGATATACTCCTTTCCCGATTTGGAACCAGTCTGTTGTTCCATGTCCAGTTCTAACTGTTGCTTCTTGAACTGCATACAGATTTCTCAGGAGGCAGATCAGGTGGTCAGGTATTCCCATCTCTTGAAGAATTTTCCAGTTTGTTTTGATCTATACAGTCAAAGGCTTTGGCATAATCTTAAAGCAGAAGTAGATGTTTTTCTGGAACTCTCTCGCTTTTTTGATGATCCAACGGATGCTGACAATTTGATCTCTGGTTCCTCTGCCTTTTCAAAATCCAGCTTGAACATCTGGAAGTTCATAGTTCACATACTGTTGAAGCCTGACTTGGAGAATTTTGAGCATTACTTTGCTAGCATTTCTCTACTTTGGGAGATGAGTGCAATTGTGAAGCAGTTTGAACATTCTTCAGCATTTACCTTCTTTAGGATTGGAAAGAAAACTAACTTTTTCCAGTCCTGTGGCCACTGCTGATTTTTCCATATTTGCTGGCATATTGTGTGCAGCACTTTCACAGCATCATCTTTAAGATTTTAATAGCTAACTGGAATTCCATCCCCTCCACTAGCTTTGTTCATAATGATGCTTCCTAAGGCCCGCTTGACTTTTCAGTCTAGGATCTTGCTCTAAGTGAGTGATCACACCATCGTGGTTTTCTGGGTCATGAAGATCTTGTTTGTATAATTTTTCTTTGTATTCCTGCCACCTCTTCTTAATATCACTAAACTTACTATGATATCATTTCATGACATGCATAAGTCAAATCATTATGATGCACACCTTAAACTTACACAGTATCAATTATAATTTACTAATTGTTGTATGTCAATTATATTTCAATAAAACTGGAAGAAAAATGAGGAAAGCTAAACTACAGAGAGCAAATGATGAGTCAGTGAAAATAAGCTAATGATGGGGAGAATTAAACAATATATATAATTTTTCTGTAAATTGAGTATTTTTAAAATCATTTCAAGTTAAATAAAACATAGAAGAGAAACATTCTTCTAATTTGCTGCAAAGGGCCACACATTCTTTTTAGATTATGTCTTACTTTTGGCATTCATTCTTTATGTTCCCTCAGTCTGAAACCTATTTTTTGCAAGTATCTGTATGGTCAACCTCTTGTTTTTTCAAGTCAATTCAAATATACCCTTTTAATTTCTCTTTCCGTGTTCTCCTTTCTAAAACAGCAACCCCACCTAACCAGTTCCTATCCTTTTCTTACATTTTTCTTTGCTCTCATTAAAACACTCCACAAGAGCAGGCTTTTATATTTTTTACTTTTGTTTATTACTGTAATCTCAACAACAAGAATAATATGTACCACATGGAAGATACTCAATAGGCATTTGTTGAAACAAAAACCAACGAGGAAGGAACCCTAGAAAATAATCATATGTGAAGCCTATAATTTCTAGCTAGAAATTCAAGAAGTTCAGAAGAAAAAAGAAACATGTACTTATTGATTTTAACACAAGAGATACAAAAGGCACCAGAATAAAAATAGATGTCATACTAATAGAAATAAAATGTTAGTAAGTATCTTACAAGTTTAATATGGTATCTATAATTAAATTTTGTCATATTATGCAAATCAATAAAAGAAGGACTACAATATTATATTACAGAGTCTTAACCCATATTTTTATTTTAATCCCATATCAGATACTCAGTAAGACTGTCCCATGACTTTTATGGGCTCAACACACTGCCAGTGTCTTAAGCTTAAACCGACCTAATCTCTGTGCATAGAAGGCTGTTGAATTTGACACTCATTTCTATCTGATATACTTGAGATGGAGATTCACTATGGGTATTCTACAAAATAACTCTAGATCTTTTTCACTTTTTGCACAGTATTTCTATTACCATCTTTATACATCCTTAAACTCTGAATTGTTTGTTTTTAATCTTCAATTTATTTTTTGGACATGTTTTCTTGGTTTTAAAACATAAATGTTCCTTAAAATACTCTGACATACGTACCCTGGCTTTCATCATTTTCTTTTGCTGTGTATTAGGGCCACTTCCCTAAGTCAAGCTACTTGGAAATCTACTGCAATCAAGAGAGTGTACAGAATCCTAGTTTAGAATTAGTGAACATTAGAGATGAAAGATAATGAGAGCAGGGGAGGGGAGGTAATCACATATACACACACAAAAGATAGTTGAGTGAAACAATGGGAAGAAAAACAAGTAGTGTTTATTGAATAACTTATTTTAATCCTAGATAACTGCACCAAATGATGGTATTGTTCACTTGTTGGAAGCAAGGTTTTATTGAGTTAACCTACTCCATGCTGCTCAGCACTTAATTATCTCTCTCAAATGCCATAATGATCACTTAATTCATCTATCAAAAAATTAAATAGAATCCTAATTACCTCAAAAAATAAAAAATAGGTATCTTCATAGTCCTCTTGGATATAATTTCAATGCCATCCTCAATTATTTTTCCTAATGCTACTTTCTAAACAAATTGACCTTAAGAAAATCTCTTCAATGCCTTACACTTTTCTGCCCAAATGGTTCATAACCTGGTATTCAAAAACTTTATAATATACATCTGATGTTGTTTTTCTGTTTATCATCTATTAGTTATTACATAATTTTGTTGATCCAGCAAAGCTGCTTTTCTCATGATATTAACATATTTTACTGTCTTTATTATTTACTGTCCATCTGCCTCTACTAGAATATAATATTCAAGAGGGGACAGACTTGAATCTGTTTTCTTTACTAATATGTCATAAGCACTGAAACAATATTGGTGAATAATTTTCAAATGTTTTATGTTTTCATAATAGCCATGAGTCAATTGTTTCCTCTCCATTCTCAAAGTGTCTGCTTTAAATTAGGCTGTCATTAACATTTTCTTGTACCGCTATAATAGTTTTCTAACTAAATTTCATTCCTAATATTTTCCCAAGTTAATGAATCCTCTTCTTAAGAATGTGTTTTAAAACAAAAATTTGATCTGGTCATTTTTCTCCTAGAAATCAAATCATTTCTAAGAAATGTTTTATGATCTTGTACAAATCTACTTTTCCAATGTCTTCTCCTGTCACTCCACAACCAGAACACTTCTACCTTGGCTACCCTACTGAAGAACATAAACCTTTTAATATATTTCTAAGCACAGAGCACAGTTTAATGAGCTTCCAGAAGAAATAATGGGAGCTCAGTGTTAGTAAAACACGGTGGAGGTGGTGGTGGTTTAGTCACTAAGTTGTGTCTGACTCTTGTTACCTGATGGACTGCAGCCTGTCAGGGTCCTCTGTCCTTGGGATTTTTCAGGCAAGAACACTGGAGTGGGTTGCCATTTTCTTCTCCAGGGAGTCTTCCTGCCCCAGGGATCAAACCTGTGTCTCTTGCGTCTCCTGCGTTGGCAGGCAGATTCCTTAACCTGAGCCACCTAGGAAGCTCATTTATGTAGGTATAATTCATTTCTGGGCCTCCTGGGATTGAAACTGGGCCTCCTGCACTGTAGGCAGATTCTTTACCATCTGAGCTACCAGGGAAGTCCCAAATTAATTTCATAAACTGCTAATAAGCTGTGATGCATGATTTGAAGAAAACAAATCTTTTAAAACTGTTTAAATTATTTGGCATGACTGAATTTGTAGCCCAGAGTGGTGATAGCATTATTCAATAAAACTGAACTGCTGTTGGTGATTCTGCAGCAGTCATAGACAATTGGACTGATCTTGTAATGCTAAAAGTGAGTAAACATTACTTCAATTTTCAAAAAGAATGGGGAGATGTCATAGTTCATAAGCTACAGCATTGGATAATCCTCTAAGATGGAAACTTTAAGGAACCATTTGTGAATACAGGGGGAAAAAAGAAGTAGTAATCACTAGGGTCCAACAAAATTTCTGTAAAAATCAAACTAACCTCGGTTGCCTAGTTGCTAAGCTAGTAAGTCAGGAATATGTAATATAATTATGAAAGACATAAGGAAATAAAGGCTCCACTTATTCCTGTGACTGAGATAGCGTGGTGTGCTCATTATCCCTGTTTCTTTCCTCTACTGGATACACAGCCAACTATATTTCTCAGTTTCCCTTGCAGTCAAGTGGCCCTATGTGACTAAGTTCTGGCCAGCCAACTGAACCAAAGTGATACAGAGCGCTTTCATATTGACTCCTCTACTGTGAAACACAGTTGTGTGTCTAGTTGTTCAGTCATATTCAGCTCTTTGTGACCCCATGGACTGCATGCAGCACGCCAGGCCTCCCTGTCCATCACCAACTTCCTGGAGCTTGCTCAAACTCATGTCCATCAAGTTGGTGATGCCATCCAACCATCTCATCCTCTGTCGTCCCCTTCTCCTCCTACCTTCAATCTTTCCCAGCATCAGGGTCTTTTCCAGTGAGTCAGTCCTTTGCATCAGGTGGCCAAATTATTGGAGTTTCAGCTCCAGGATCAGTCTTTCCAGTGAATATTCAGGACTGATATCCTTTAGGATTGACTGGTTTGATCTCCTTGCAGTCCAAGGGACTCTCAGATTTTTTACTACTGTGCCACCTTGGAGCCCCTTGGAGGACTGTACCTCTATAAATATGTACTCTCTGTTTCCCCATGTGACATTCTGTCTGCTGAATATATTATAATCAAAGTTTTTACCCTTGCCATAAAACAACTTTTACCAGGGTCAAAATGACCTTCACATGGCTAAACCTATTGTTTTGTTTGTTTTTTTCTCCAATCTCACTCTATTTGATTTCTCAAAAGTAACTGACATGTTTGTTCAGTCTTATTTTGGCTTTAAAAACACTATTATCTTTCTTTTTCTATTCCTTTAATTCTGTAGATATGTGAGTTTGTGGATGTTCACTACACTTATTTTGAATATTTAAGTGATATCGTATGCCATATATTATAAACTTATATAGTGCTATGTACTGTGCTTATTTGCTCGGTCATGTCCGACTCTTTGCACCTCCATGGACTGTAGCCCACCAGGCTCCTTTGTCCATAGGATTCTTTGGGCAAGAATACTGGAGTGGGTTGTCATTCCTCCTCCAGGGGATCTTCCCAATCTAGGGATCAAATCCAAGTCTGTTCTATCTCCTGCATTAGCAGGCAGATTTTTTACTTCTGCACCACCTGGGAGCCCCTTGGACAACTGCACCTCTATAAACATGTACTCTCTGTTTCCCCATGTGAGATTCTGTCTTTTGAATATATTCTAATCAAGGTTTTTACCCTTGCCGTAAAACAACTCTTGCCAGGGTCAAAATTTACTTTCACATGGCTAAAACTATTGTTTTGTTTCCTCCAGTCTGAACCTATTTGATTTCTCAAAAGTAACTGAAACATCTGTTCACTCTTATTTTGGCTTTAAAAACACTATTATCTTTTCCCCCCCTATTCCCTTAATTCTGTAGTTATGTGGTGGATGCTCTTTAAACTTATTTTGAATATTTAAGTGATATCATATGCCATATATTATAAACATATATAGTGCTATATGCTGTGCTAAGTCACTCAGTCACGTGTGACCCTTTGCAACCCCATGGTCTGTAACCCACCAGTGCTAAGTCACTCAGTCACTTATGACTCTTTGCAACCCCATGGTCTGTAACCCACCAGACTCCTCTGTCCATGGGATTCTCCAGACAAGAATCCTGGAGTGGGTTGCCATGCTCTCCTCCAGGGGATCAACCCATCCCAGGGATCGAACCCAGGTCTCCAGCACTGCAAGCAGATTGTTTACCATCTGCGCCAAAGGGAACCCCGTATAGGGCTATATGTGAATAATATCTCAATAAAACTGGAAGAAAAAAAAAGCACTGCTGTTTTGTCTCCTCATATCACTAGTCACCTATGTTGTTTGCTTTTCTGATTTCATCTCCCCTCCTTACTACTTCCATCCCTAAGGTCAGTTACCAGACTCCTACTTTGCATGCCCTCACTAATATGTTCTCACCAAGTTTCATGCCTTAAAATCAACTACACAGAGATAATTGACAAATATATGTCCATCTCATACCTTTCACTTCAACATTAGACCTATTCATCTAAACTGCTTCCCGAGAAATTTTATCTAATAGGATTTCAGACTTGATGCCAAAATTGAACTCTTCCTGTTCCTTTCAAAAACTGAGTCTCATCAGTCTTCTTGATTTGGTAACTGATAAATGTATTCCAGTTCAGTTCAGTCGCTCAGTTGTGTCCGACTCTTTGCAACCCCATGAACCGCAGCACGCCAAGCCTCCCTGTCCATCACCAAATCCCATAGTTTATTCAAACTCATGTCCATTGAGTCGGTGATGCCATCCAACTATCTCATCCTCTGTTGTCCCCTTCTCCTCCTGCCCCTAATCCCTCTCAGCATCAGGGTCTTTTCCAATCAGTCAACTCGTCGCATGAGGTGTCCAAAATATTGGAATTTCAGCTTTGGCATCAGTCCTTCCAATGAACACCCAGGACTGATCTCCTTTAGGATGGACTGGTTGGATCTCCTTGCAGTCCAAAGGACTCTCAAGACTCTTCTCCAACACCACAGTTCAAATGCATCAATTCTTCAGCGCTCAGCTTTCTTCTCAGTTCAACTCTCACATCCATATATGACCACTGGAAAAACCATAGCCTTGACTAGACAGACCTTTTTTGGCAAAGTAATGTCTCTGCTTTTTAACATGCTGCCTAGGTTGATCATAACTTTCCTTCCAAGGAGTAAGCATCTTTTAATTTCATGGCTGCAATCACCATCTGCAGTGATTTTGGAGCCCCAAAAAATAGTCAGCCACTGTTTCCACTGTTTCCCCATCTATCTGGCATGAAGTGATGGGACCAGATGCCACGATCTTCGTTTTCTGAATGTTGAGCTTTAAGTCAACTTTCTCACTTTCCTCTTTCACTTTCATCAAGAGGCTCTTTAGTTCCTCTTCACTTTCTTCCATAAGGGTGGTGTCATCTGCATATCTGAGGTTATTGATATTTCTCCCGGAAATCGTGATTCCCGCTTGTGCTTCATCCAGCCCTGCATTTCTCATGATGTACTCTGCATATAACTTAAATAAACAGGGTGACAATATACAGCCCTGACATACTCTTTTTGCTATTTGGAACCAGTCTGTTGTTTCATGGCCAGTTCTAACTGTTGCTTCCTGACCTGCATGCAGATTTCTCAAGAGGCAGGTCAGGTGGTCTGGTATTCCTATCTCTTTTAGAATTTTCAACAGTTTATTGTGATCCACACAGTCAAAGGTTTTGGCATAATCAATAAAGCATAAATAGATGTTTTTCTGGAACTCTCTTGCTTTTTCAATGATCCAGTGGATGTTGGCAATTTTATCTGGTTCCTCTGCCTTTTTTAACCAGTTTGAACATCTGGAAGTTCACGGTTCATGATTGTTGAAGCCTTGCTAGGAAAGTAATGCTCTAAATTCTCCAAGCCAGGCTTCAACAACAACAAAAAATGTATTCCAGTTCTAGTCTAATAAACTTGAGATCAGCCTTGACTGTCATTTTCCATACTCCACACTTTCCTCATCAAATTTCTTCCCTTCAAAATATAGCCCTAAATAAACAACTTTCACTAGTACTTCCACTGTTATCATCCTGGTCTAAGTTGTCCTCATCTCTCATCTCTTATTGTTAAACTAAGTTTCTAACTGGTTTTCTTATTTATACCTTTTTTTTTTTTTAACATAAACTCTGTCATCCACACACAGATTTGGGTGTTACATTTAAGAAATTAGAGTTTTCAAAAAATTAGTATAATAATAATGTACAGAATGATCTTTTTAAAATGACAATCAGATCATATCACTTTTCCGAACTTTATATAAATGTCATTCAGTCAACTTTTGAATATGTAAAAATATTGTTTAACATGTTCAGTTCAGTTCAGTTCAGTTGCTCAGTCATGTCTGACTTTTTGCAACCCCATGAATCAGCCTCCCTGTCCATCACCAACTCCCAGAGTTTACTCAGACTCATGTCCATTGAGTCAGTGATGCCATCCAGCCATCTCATCCTCTGTTGTTCCCTTCTCCTCCTGCCTTCAATCCCTCCCAGCATCAGGGTCTTTTCCAATGAGTCAACTCTTCACATGAGGTGGCCAAAGTACTGGAGTTTCTGCTTTAGCATCAGTCCTTCCAGTGAACACCCAGGACTGATCTCCTTTAGGATGGGCTGGTTGGACCTCCTTGCAGTCCAAGGGACTCTCAAGAGTCTTCTCCAACACCACAGTTCAAATGCATCAATTTTTCGGCACTCAGCGTTCTTCACAGTCCAACTCTCACATCCATACCTGACCACTGGAAAAACCATAGCCTTGACTAGACAGACCTTTGTTGGCCAAAAGTAATGTCTCTGCTTTTTAATATGCTATCTAGGTTGGTCTTACATTAGGTCAAAATAAACAAAACTATGGACTGAGTTATTTTTTAGAATAATTTTTAAAAAACTATGTTTTAACATGAATCAACATGCCAATGGTGTTCATTCTTTGAAGTTACAATTTCATCATAATTTACAATTTTATTCATTCAGTCTTGTTAGCAAAACATATAGAAGTAACTTGCTTAGTCAAATCTATCAAGCAACTAAAATACTTACCTTGAGGATTCAGCAATAATTTAAATAATGATCATTCTTCAACAATATATATCATATACCCCATAATTATATATTCTAATATTCATAACATAATAATATCACATACCTGAAATAAATATCATATACCTGATACTATACAAACATTATCTAAATTTAAAGCTCTCAATTATTATAATGACTAAAATAATACTGTATCATTACATGGAAGCAAAACAATAAAGAAAAAATTATATGAGCAATACACTATAAACAGTATGTTTTATTTTACCAGTCTTATACTCAGACACCCCATACATGATTGTGTAACCAAGAACGGACTTCATTTAATGAAAGTATGCCCATATTCATCTTATGTTAAATCATTCCAGAAATGAATGATTCCTAGATGCTGCTAGATGTTCGTAGATATTTTGCTTAGAAGGGATATAAATAAATTAGGCAATATGATTGCATATTCATAATAATGCAGATTAAGGATGATTTTCATCTTGCTATAAAATCACAATTTTTTTTAATCTAAAACTAAACTATTTCTCACAAACTGAAAAATCCAAAGCAAGAATATGAAAGCAGATCTGCAAAATTTGGCTCATATCCATTTTTTCTGCTCTTGTTCTTTCTAGTTAGACCCAGAGGAACTTCTATCCTTGTGCCTGCCTTAATTTGAAGGTCATTAGTGGAGAGAATCATCTTTTACTTGTCTAACCCATCCCTTTCTTTAAAAATACCTTTTATCTATAAGTTTCTCCTCATAAGCATAATGAACTTTAAAATGGAGAGGTCATATTAACACATTTTAATATATAGTCATTTTAAAGGCTAAAAAATAACATTATAAATTTTATTTCTGTTTTCTTTTAAACTAAATTATGTCATTATCTGTCTCAAATGATATTGTCATTCATCATGTGCCCGAAGCCTCCTAGAAGAAAGGTTTTAGCCAAGTAGTTTAATCATTTTGATAAAAACATGGTGTAAGGAGAATGCCTAAAGCCTGGGTTAAACATGCTATTCCACCAGCATTTCTTTTATATTTAATATTTGCCTTTAGCCCAGAAGAATTAGGAAAATTACCTGGAGTTCACTGCCACGAGTGATATAACACAGGCATAACAGATTTTCCTCATGTGTCTATGTATTATACATTTAAGTTACTATGTATCTGACGAAAGTAATTTGTAAAAGAGTATTTCTAAAACTATTTATCTGACATCTATTCAAAATGCATTTTCTGCACTTAAATTAGAATGACCATAGAGATTTGCTAACCTTTCACGACACAGTGACTTAAAAATCCATTAAAGTTTTTGAAAAAATGCACTCCTTGACTTTTCTGTAATTCTAAGAACAAACAGCTATCTAACATTTTCAGGATCATTAAATTAAAAATGATAAGGAAAGAAAATCATTAACTAATTTATATTTCTCTTCTAATGGGAATAGAATTAGTAATTACTTTTGCTGGTGAAACATCCTGTAGTCAGTCAATTGAATCTGAATCACAAGCTTATCGTTCAAGGTATGGGGCCTTCTGACCTTCAATTACAAATTCTCACAGTTGTGTTTATAGAAAGGAATTAATACAAGTGAAATAGAATCTTCATGTTTAACCATCCAAACTTTTATGCTCAAATTTTCTTTTCATATGCTGCATTTATATTTTACTTCTTATAAATTGTAACCATGCTTGGCCCAGTATCTTACATACTATAAAAATAAATATTTACTAAATTAATGTGTGAATCCATTTGGGCATTTGACAAAATGATGAGAAGTAAAGCAAAAGTTTTTATAGTTCAGATTTTCATTCAAAAATCATGAGAGTCATGGAAGTCATAATGAACAGCAATTACAATTTGAAGTTTTATCTTCCTCACAGGACAATGTGTAAGCACATAAGCAATTAATTCTGTTCACATTTGACCTGCTGTCTTTGTTAAAATTACTGACGTTTTAGAAGATACTTTCATTTCAGCCACCTATTTCCTTGATGGTATTAGTGATCTACCTCCCCTTTTAAGGTAGTATTTATTTCAGTTGTAAAATTATATTTAAACAGACAATTCATTCCTCATTATGTTTTATATGGCATTTATTATATTTTGCTTGGACAAGGTAACAGACTGTGACCCTTAAATAGAAATTATGAAACCAACCACAAAGCAGTTTATAGAATGTTTGAAGGATGCATCTTTGCCAAAAAGGCCTGTAAAATTACACAGAACACTGTTCTATAGTATTTAAATTTGAATTAACAATCGTCTCTATCCCCACTGATGTGAGCTGTTATAATTTTCGTTTTGTAGAGTACATTCCTAAGAAGCGGTCATGAAGAGAATAGCAGTTTACCTACCAGATTTCTTACTGAAAAAGGCAATATTTCTGATAATTTGATTTTACCTCAGATCATCATTTTTTGCTAATTATAGATTGCTATATTCCTAAAAATAGCAATATGATATAATGAAAGTGGTTGTTGACAAGTCTAATATATTTGACTTGATTGTTGTCATTCAGTCGCTAAGTCATGTCTGACTCAACCAATAAAATGTTCTAATGTTGGTGGAAAAGTACTCTTTAGAATTAGGTAAACAGATATGTGGACTTAGCCAACTTATAAACTTACACTGTCAATATCAAGTAAAACTCTTGGGCCCTCATTTTACAAAAAGAGTGTACTTGAACATCACTCTCATCAACAGAAAGGGTGTTCTACGCCTGTTCTTACAGAAGGGGCTGCTCTGCACACACTAATGAGAGGACAGCTTTCTGTAACAGGCAATATTCCAAATATAAATACACAGGAGTGTCCTGAAACTGTAAGCTGATTCCTAAACACAAGGTCCGTTTAAGAAGGAGAGCTTCAAATTGTTTGTGGCTCTTGCATGTTCAGTTGGAAATTCTCCTCATACTAGCTGGGATTTCAGAGTACATTGACACAGAGAAAGCAGTTGTTCCCACATCTTAAAATAGCACACATTGAACGTTTAACCTTTCTGCTGCCCAGTCAGTGTCTAAGTACTATTTTATATCCAAACACACACACAATCTCGATTTTTCATTTCTCATTATTAAATAGAACATAGATAGAAGTAAAGCAAACTCACTGATCTTTAAAAATAGGAAATTACAGAAAAAAAAAGTGTTTTTAGGAATTTATATGAATATGTCACTAGTCAAATTCAAAATTTTTATTAAAACATCAGTCCTTTAAAATGACTATTTTAAAGTGACTGCTCTTTAGTAAAAAGAGTTGGTACCCTTTTAGATTATTAATGATGAGGGAAATTTTCTTTTTCTAATCCTGATGTTATATTTAGCAACTTACTAAGTCTCTATACAGGACATGAACTCTTGGGGCACTTAGAATAATTGTCTCTCCAAGATTTGTCACATGTCCATTGTTTATAAGTAACCTAGTTTATTTACTAGATACTAGATACTAGATACTGTCAATATCTCCTCCTAGCATTATAAACACCAATTACTGAAGTTTAACCAGTCAGATTGCCCTAAAGATAGTGGCTTTTTTCTATTTTCCTAAGCAATATTTACAGATCTAAAGTTTTCTCCATGTCAGTTATATAAAATTATCCCATCATATCCTGGTGTTCTGCATCACCAGACTGATCCAAATTGAAAATATTCTGAAAAATTTTTTCCAAAAGTTCCAAAAAGCAAAACTTAAATTTGCCATGTATCAACAACTATTTATGTAGCATCTACATTGCATCTAAAACTATTTTCATAGTATTTATATTGTGTTAAGTATTATAAATAATCTAGAGATGATTTAAGTATACGGGAGGATGTGCTTATTTAGGTTAAATGCAAATATTATGCCATTTTATACAAGGGACTTGAGCATCTAAGGATTTTGGTATCTTTGGTTGTCCAGGAAACAATCCCCTATAGGTACAGAGGGATTGATTGTACTGCGATTCAAAAATATCTTCAGGGCCAATATTTAAAATCTGAATTGGAATGGCTAAACAATTAATATTCAAGTCTTTATTTTTAATGCAGTCATATTTAGCCCCTTCACTGTGAATGGGGTGAGGAAAAAAAAAGCTTCGCAATGAAAAATAAATGTAAATAGCTGTTTGGTTGTATGCATATTATATACTACAACTTTTTTTTTTTTTGAAATATGTTTGGATTTCTTTTCTATTTTTTTTTCTTTCATCTGGGGAAGCAAATGGGTGATGATAGTAAACAATACAATAGGCTGCTCAAACAGAGTGGGGAAATCATGTTCTTGATGCCAAAAACCCAAAGGCTATGCTTCAGCTCTTCTCTCAGCTGCCCCTATGACCTTAGGTAAGACCCTTAGTGACTCTGATATGCATTTCCTTCACCTCTAATGATTTGTGCACTTTCCTTTTATAAAGATTACATTCAGTAAACGGGCATTTTTTTGTGATAGAGAAAAAGATCGCCTGGTAAGTAGATACATCAAATCCCATCTGAGCGAATGACAGGTTCCATGGCGTTACACTGCGTGTGGGCACTGATCCTGCCAGGAATAGAGTGACCTGCTGTCTGAGCCCACAGAAGTAACCTGAAGGAGCGCTCCAAATGTGCTCTGCCAGCGTTACCCACCTGGGGAAATTTCTCATTCAACGACTGGGGAGGGATAACTACTTTTCACCCTGGCCTTCTCACCACTTGCACGATGTTTATCCCATTTCAAGATGCCATCTGTGGTGTTTTTCAACATCGTTATCTCAGAGGTTGAAGGAATCACGCATAACTAGATTATTTATTACGAGTACATCTGGCATTTTTGGAATTGTCAAAGAAACTGACAGCTCCTATAGCCTAATAACTTCTTTCTATATTTTACTGTCTTTGACAGAAAAACTGCCGTTAAAGTTAGCACTTTTAAAGTTAAATAAAGGATGCCATAGCCATGGGCATCATTCGTAAAAGCAAAGAAAATGGGAAATTCTGCTTTACATAAACATGATAGTGAGAGCACTTAATTTATAACATTTTTGCTCTTTGCAGAAATGCAACTCTCTGGACGCAGATGTATAGGTACAGAAGATTGTGCGTGCGGCTCTGTTAGAAATTATGTCCCACTTTTCTGTTTGAATTTTGTTATGATTTTTGCTAAGTTTGGGGATTTACAAAAATTTTTTTAATAAGAAAGTTGTATAATCTTCTCAATTTATATACAAGCAACTCCTTCACTCCTCTCCAGTATTGTTTTGCTCATTGGTAGGACTAGTTAAATATCTGATCTCTTCACTGGACAATATATACTTCTTTGAAGGATGGATGCTGAAGATGAAGCTCTGATACTTTGGTCACCTGATGTGAAGAACTGACTCACTGGAAAAGACCCTGATGCTGGGAAAGATTGAAGGCAAAAGGAGAAGAGGACAGCAAAGGATGGGATGGTTGGATGGCATAACCAACTCAATGGACATGAGTTTGAGCAGGTGCTGGGAGCTGGTGATGGACAGGGAGGCCTGGTGTGCTGCAGTCCACGGGGTTGCAGAGTCTGACACAACTGAGCAACTGAACTGAAGTGAATGCTTCTTTGACAGCAGAGATTGCAATGTGTTCATCAATATACTCCACAGTGATTTGTCCCTTATCTTGCAGAAAGCTGATAATCAAATTCTTATTAAATTAAGAATAAGTATAAATTGTTTTAAATGAAAGATCTAATGACCTCTTAAGAGGAGTTTTATTTTTAACCTAATACTAACCACTTAAACAAAAAACACACAACAAACATTTCTATTTTTAGTAATGTATAATAATGGGAGATTTCTGTCCCTATTTCACACAAGATAATATTGCACAAAGTATTTATTTATATCTATGGCTTTTCCAATGGTCATGTATGGATGTGAGATTTGGACTGTGAAGAAAGCTAAGCACCGAAGAATTGATGCATTTGAGCTGTGGTGTTAGAGAAGACTCTTGAGAGTCCCTTGGACTGCAAGGATATCCAGCCAGTCCATCCTAAAGGAGATCAGTCCTGGGTGTTCATTGGAAGGACTGATGCTGAGGCTGAAACTCCAGTACTTTGGCCACCTCATGAGAAGAGCTGACTCATTGGAAATGACCCTGATGCTGGGAGGGATTGGGGGCAGGAGGAGAAGGGGACGACAGAGGATGAGATGGCTGGATGGCATCACCGACTCAATGGACATGAGTTTGATTGAACTCCAGGACTTGGTGATGGATAGGGAGCCCTGGTGTGCTGCGATTCATGGGGTCGCAAAGAGTTGGACACGACTGAGCAACTGAACTGAACTGAACTGAAGAGCTGAAATATAATAAACTGATTAGAAATGTAATTGAAATATAAAGCTATTTCAAATACATTATCAGTTCTGTATATTCATAGTGAAAAAAAAGCTATTGATGAAATCAATTACCTAGAGTTTGATTTCTTCTCTCCTTCTGCATATTTTTTAAATATTTACTGCAAATCAATTTCTGAAAAGCAGATATACTAATAAAATCTCAGAATTGAGCAATTTTCCTAATATATATTATGACTATTATGAACTATTAAAAACCATAGGTTACAGAGTTAGATATTTTAATCAATAATAATAAAACAGCTGGAAAAAAGGACAAAGAGAAACAGCTGTATTTAAAACCAATCAGAGCATTTAATTAGTTTTAAACTCTAAAACCAATTATTTTTTATTATTTAATATATACCCTAGCTACTGGTTTTTAGAAAACTAAAGACTTCAAAAAACTAATTATCTATTTGAAACGAATCACCAGTCCAGGTTCGATGCATGATACAGGATGCTTGGGGCTGGTGCACTGGGATGACCCAGAGGGATGGTACGGGGAGGGAGGTGGTAGGGGAGTTCAGGATGGGGAACACATGTATACCCGTGGCAGATTCATTTTGATATATGGCAAAACCAATACAATATTGTAAAGTAATTAGCCTCTAATTAAAATAAAATTATAATAAAAAATAAAATAAAATAATTTGGATCAACAAAAATAAAAAATAAAAACAAAACAAAAAAACTAATTATCTCTAAAACCTCAATCCTTGCACCATGCTTCACTGAAAAATATTAAAAATTAATTCTGCTGCACTTTTTAACAGAATGTGTTATATGTAACCCTATTCTCTTTTATTTTTACTTTTATTTCCTTCTCTCCTCTTTTACTGTTTATCACAATAACTTACAAGTCTCTTTTCTTCCAAAATCCCCACAATTTTCCTTATTTTGATTCTAAGCTATAAGATTCTTGGATACAAGAATTTAAAAGCAGTTATTTGAACAGACTGTCTGTACTTAATTATTATGTAATCAGTTGACCAAATTTGATCAGCCTGACTTAATCCCTAGAAGTGATCTTGGAGGTTAAAAAGACAAAACAGAAGAGTTTAAACACTATGTAAATATCCAAACAAACAAACAACAACCAAAAAATACCTCACTTTAATAAAAGTGACATTGGCTCAGTGCCATCTGACTCTTTGCTGTTCCATGGACTTGGCCCTCTAGGTTCCTCTGTTCATGGAATACACAAGGCACGAATGCTGGAGTGGGTTGCCATTTCTTTCTCCAGGGGAGCTTCCCAACCCAGGAACTGAACCCTGGTCTCCTGCATTGCAGGCAGTTTCTTTACCATCTGAGCCACCAGGGAAGCCCTCACTTTAAGAAAAAAGCTATTTAATTAGTCAGATACATGTATCTTCCATTCATGTGAGGAAATTTGGTCAGTTTTCTCAATATAAGTCAAGTACTTAAATACACAATTTAAATTCATATGCAATTTCTACTTAAATGGTACTCAATAACTATGCAGGTGACTGATTATTTTTCAAGAGAAGAACACAAAAAGGAACTGTGATATTTAATCCCTTTGTGGCACTAATTTAATTTTCTCCTAAACAATACACTGATTAGGATTTTTTTTAAATGTGTTAAATGACTATGGTTTGCTCTATAACATTGATTTTGCAAAATGAAAAAAAGTAAAAACAAAATACCACCTTTGCATGTATGCATGCTAAGTCACTTCATTTGTGTCCAACTCTGTGTGACCCTATGGACTGTAGCCTGCCATGCTCCTCAGTCCATGGGATTCTCTAGGTAAGAACACTGAAGTGAGTTGCCATGCCCTTCTCCAGGGGATCTTTCCAACCCAGGGATGGAAACTGTCTCCTGCAACTCCTGAATTGCAGGTGGATTCTTTACAGCTGAGCCATCAGGGAAGCTCATATCACCTTAAAGCTTATTTTCATGGTTGTACGAATGACCACGTTTAAAAATAAAAGAAGAGAAACATAACTGCTAGTATATCCTAGAGTTGTGCTCCATTATATCAAATGCATTTTGAATTGCTAAAACTTAAAACTTGTTGGAGAACAAAATGACAACACATCAAATTATTAGCTGAATATAGTGCTAAAGGAAGAATATTCTGAGAAGAAGATTGGCTGTATAAAGATAAAGGAACAGTAGGGTCAACCATTAATGTCAAAGGCAAGCAAAGACAGTTTCAAGTATTCCAGTTAATATGCACTAATAGTGGGCGGTAGCTGGATTCAGGCTGATGCAGGTGCATGTTAGCAGCTGCAAACGAAACACACATACACACACATTCACACATAGTCAAGTACCCAGAGCATGATATAAGCTAGCTTTCTTGAAATGTAGAGAACAGACCACTGTAAACAGAGAAACCTCAAAATGTAATGAGCTCATATAAATGCCTGAGCACTAGCTCTCTATCTCCTTGTGATTGTTTAACTCATAACAGCCCAAGAATTTAAATCATACAATGGACACATACTTAGTCTGGAATTCTAGAAGAAAATTCATTCTCTGAAATATTTTCTAGTTGTTGGACTTTGAGCAATGTATCTAATTTTTCCTTGCCTCAGTATTTTCATTCTATAAAATGTTACAACAGTTGAATGTGTCACAAACATATGTTACTCAGAGTATATCTAGTCACTGGTATGCATATAAAAAATTCTTGACACATACTGTCAAATAAATTTTTATTATTATTTTATTATTATTACTCCACTGTTAATAGTTTGGGTGAAAAACTAAAAATAACAAAATTATGATTTATTTGATTATCAGAAATTTTATTTGAATTAATATGAGCATACTTTTTCACTTACTTTCCAGTGAATAGTATTTTATTAGAGTTTTAAATAACTCTAAACAGAGTATTTATAGAATCAATAAAAGAAGAATACTTCCTGAAGCTATTCTGACCAATCAAAAATAAACACAGTCCTATACAACTACAAAATTTACATTTACGCAAAGACAGGTATTATTTCAGGTTAGACAGGAATGAAGTAAGGCAAGTTTGTAAACAAAAGGATCCTAACAGATGTAAGAACCACCAACTCAGGCAAGTACCTTTGCTAGCACAATATCCAAATTATACTTTAAATATATTTTTCTTTGAATTTGTTTCCTATTGCTGTGGTTCAGTTCAGTCACTTCAGTCGTGTCCGACTCTGTGTGACCCTGTGGACTGCAGCACGCCAGGCTTCCCTGTCCATCACCAACTCCTGGAGCTTCCTCAGTCTCAAACTCCATCAAGTTGGTGATGCCATCCAACCATCTCGTCCTCTGTCATCCCCTTCTCCTCCTGCCTTGGATCTTTTCCAGCAACAGGGTCTTTTTCAATGAGTCAGTTCTTTTCATCAGGTGGCCAAGTATTGGAGTTTCAACTTCAGTATCAGTCCTTCCAATGAATATTTAAGAATGACTTCCTTTAGGAATGACTGGTTGGATCTCCTTGCAGTCCAAGGGACTCTCAAGTGTTTTCTAACATCACAGTTGAAAAGCATCAATTCTTTGGCACTCAACTTTCTTTATAGCCCAACTCTCACATCCATATATGACTACTGGAAAAACCACAGCTTTGACTAGATGGGCCTTTGTCAGCCAAGTAATGTCTCTGCTTTTTAATATGCTATCTAAGTTGGTTATGGGCAAAGGAAATGGCAACCCACTCCAGTATTCTTGCCTGGCGAATCCCATGGACAGAGGAGCCTGGTAGGCTGTAGTCCATGGGGTCGCTAAGAGTTGGACACGACTGAGTGACTTCACTTTCACTTTTCACTTTCGTGCATTGGAGAAGGAAATGGCAACCCACTCCAGTGTTCTTGCCTGGAGAATCCGAGGGATGGGGGAGCCTGGTGGGCTGCCATCTATGGGGTCACATAGAGTCAGACACTACTGAAGCGACTTAGCAGCAGCAGCAGCAGCAGTAGCAGAATACATTGGAGAAGGAAATGGCACCCCACTCCAGTATGCTTGCCTGGAGAATCCCAGGGACAGAAGAGCCTGGTGGGCTGCCATCTATGCGGTCACACAGAATCAGATACAACTGAAGCGACCTAGCAGCAGCAGCTAGGTTGGTCACAGCATTTCTTCCAAGGAGTAAGTGTCTTTTAATTTCATGGCTGCAGTCACCATCTGCAGTGATTTTAGAGCCCCTCAAAATAAAGTTTCTCACTGTTCCCATTGTTTCCCCATCTATTTGTCAAGACATGTTGGAACCAGGTTGCTATGGTGGTGGTTTAATCATGAAGTTGTACCTGACTCTTGTGACTTCATGGACAGTAGCCCACCAGGATCTTCTGTCTTTGGAATTCTCCAGGCAAGAATACTGGAGTAGGCAGCCATGTCCTTCTCCAGGGGGTCTTCCCCACCCAGGGATTGAACTCACATTGGCTGCATCTCCTGCACTGGTAGACGGATTTTTTATCATTGAGCCACCAGGGAAGCCCTTCCTATTGCTGCTGTGACAATTTAAACCGATTTTATTATTTTATAATTTTGCAGGTTACATGTCTGAAACGCCATCCAACCGTCTCATTCTCTGTCGCCCCTTTCTGCCCTTCTCTTCCATCTCCTTCGACTCAATGGACATAAGTTTTAATAAACTCCAGGAGTTAGTGATGGACAGGGAGGCCTGGCGTGCTGCAGTCCATGGGGTCTCAAAGAGTTGGACATGACTGAGTGACTGAACTGAACTGATGTCTGAAATGAGTCTCACTAGGCAACATTCCTTCTGAAAGTCTTAAAGGAGAATCTAGTTACTTTCCCTTTCCAGTCTAGAGATTTTCTGCTTTCTGAGACCCATGGCCCCTTCATCCATCTTTAAAGCCAGCACAATGAACCAAGTCCTTCTCATTCTGCCATTACTCAGAAGGAGAGTAATGTCTCCCTCTTACAATGTTTCCCTCTTGTCTCCCTCTTACAATTCTAAGAATCTTTGTGATTACACTGGGGCCACTGGGATGGTCCAGAATATTCTTCCTATTTTAAGACTGAATGATTAGCAAACAATTCCATCTGCAACTTTAATTTCCCTTTATGGTAAAAGTTATCACCGGTTCCAGTGATCAGCATGTGAACATCTTTGAGGGGTCGTTACTCTATCACCCACCTTTCAACTATTTTGGAGGTACTTCTATGTTCAGTACACATTAATATTTGAATATGTTTAAAATATGTACACACATGCTTAAAAATTGTATGTATACACACACACATATATATCTTTCTGAAGAGTAGCAAAGTAGGAAATGAAAAGAGATTGGCTGACATATATGTTATTTTTTTATACAACTTTAAGACTCAAACCTGATCTGAAAGACCTCTCTGAAGAGGTGGCATTTGAAAAGTGACTTGAAGCAAGTGAAAAATTGAAAACAAAAATTAAAGAAACAATGTCAAGCAGAGAGAACAGTAGCTTCAAAGCTCCTGAAGAGGGAAAAAAAAAAGCGTTCAATGTGTTTGAGCAATAACTAAGAGGAAACGACAGTCAGGCTGGAATGGAGTGAGAAAGGGGAAATGGGTAGGGGCTTAAGTATGAAGGAAGAAAAGGCAGAATACACAGAGATTTGTCACTTACCTAACTAGAAGTAAGACATGCTCCAGCAGAGGAGACTCATGATTAGATAAACAGCATTATGGTTGATGTGTGCAGAAAAAACTATTGTAAGCCAAAGTGGGAGGCAGGATGATGACTTTGGGGGTTATAACAATAACCCACGTGAGAAATAGCAGTTGCTCAGACCGCAGTGTAAGCAGAGAAGGTAGAGAAACATGCAAGATTTCAGGCTTTTGCAAAGGAAGGGGTAACACAATTTATTAGTGGGACAAATGTGGAGTCAGAAAGAAAAAGAGGCAGTGGTGGGGAACCCAAGACACCACCAAGATTTTTATCCTGAGCAACTAGCTCAAACAGGATAAACTTTAGAGGAAGCGTGTTTGAAAGGAAAACTAGAGAGCTCCATTTTTGGACACATTATGCTTATAGACACCTAGACTGGTTACCTAACAATATTCATTCTCTATTCTTTATTAAGAGGTCTAAATTTTAGCTGGGCATAATTTTTAGACCCTCTTTAAACTTAGCATGGCTCTGTGACTTATTCTTTTCTATAGTGGTTTAGCTAGTGATTAATCAAATATATATATAAGCAAAGATATTGACTAGGCAGCCGATCATTGTACAGGAGTCTGTGTTGAAGGGAGAGTTCAAGGGTAGTGAAATGCAAGGTGGAGTCTTTAGCATCTAGACGGTATTTGAAGCCAGGGGGTCAGGAAAAACTGCTGACATCCCAGATTTTCTTCAGAAAAAAAAAAATCAATTTTTTTTTCCACACACATGAGTCTACTCTACTATGACGAAATGGGCACTGAATTAGGATGGCTTTGCCTTGATTTTTTTTCCCTTGATTGCCACTCCACAGACTTGTAATACTATAACAGAAGACACATGTATCCATCAGGCCCAGAGAAGGAAAATGATCTTTGGCCTTAAAAGAAGTTATCTTAGTTCACTATTCATTACTTTACTATACAGGCTTCCCAGGTGGCACAGTGGTAAAATCTGCCTACCGGTGCAGGAGACACAGGAGACTCCAGTTTGATCCCTGAGTCAGGAAGATTCCCAGGGAAATGGCAACCCACTCCAATATTTTTGCCTGGAAAATCCCATGGACAGAGGAGCCTGGCAGGCAACCCTACACGGGGTTGCAAAAAGTCAGACATGACTAAGTAACTAATAACACATGCGCATTTTACTATACAGAAGTGAGGTTCTTTTTCACTTCCTACATGGATATTTAAGATTATTGTCTTAATGCTAACTACTAGGGGCATCTCTCTACCAGAGGACACATGCTGAAGTATTCAAAAGGCAGAGATGTCCTGTTTCACCAGACAGTATCTATATTTAATAAAATTTGAGTAGTTTAGATAAAGTTTTATCTTTCTGGAAACCATCAAACCCCACAATGCTCCCTGGCGCTGCTCATCCACACATGCACACAATTGAATTGGTACTGATGGGTATTGAAATTTCAGAGTTCAGGCTAAAAATCATTTTTCTTGGCAGAACTGAACCTTTATGCAAAATTTACACAGTATATTTTGTCTTTAAAATGCATCTGCTTAAGTACCTCAGCCACTGAAACTTCACAATGAATCTTAATAGCCTAAATCCATACATCTTTCATCAGAGTCCTTGGAGAAAACATCACTAGGTATCTCCTTCACATTCATGACATATTTCTTTCTACAGACACTACAAGAGACGGAAGGGAACAAAGTTTCACCAGACTGGAAGCCAGGACTTGATTTCAGTAATCTCAATGGACTATGAAAGTTTAGAGGTGGTTTGGGTGTCGACGACTGTAGCATTTCAGGACATAACAGTCATACTGACAGTTCTGTCTTGGAATTTATGTTATGTAATTAGCTCAACTTACCTGACATTAGAGCTTCCCAGGTGACTCAGCAGTAAAGAATCAGCCTGCTAACACAGGAGCCACAGGAGAAGCAGCTTCAATCTCTGGGTTGGTGAGATCCCCTATAGGAGGAAATGGCAACCCACTCCAATATTCTTGCTGGAAAAATTCCATGGACAGAGGAGTCTGGTGGGCTAGAGTCCATGGGATCACAAAGAGTCTGACATGACAGAGCACTGATGCACACACCCTGGCATTAATGCATCTTTTGAAAACCTTGTATCTTGGATCTACAAACAGAGCATAGCCTTGGTTACTTTTTCTCCCCTAGTAAGGGAACTTGGAATTAAAAACCATTAAATTAAGAGTTTCTCCTTAATATTATTATACTTGTGATTTCAAATCTATTAAAGAATTTTGACTCACAAAATCTTACATAATAAAGTCCTTCAATAATCCACTGTGGAAAACAATCTATAGAATTAAATATAATCACAGACATAGCCTAATGTATATCAATATATGTATACCAAGTGTATATGAGTAATTTTATTGAGCCATGGATCTGAATACCATCTGAATCAGGTTGTTCCCAGATTCACTCAGCATTTTATGAGACCTATTATTCTTACCTGACATTACTTCAGTATAACAGACCATAGTGACATTTGATTACATTTCATTATTTCTTTGTAGCAAATTGTTCTCACCAATAAGTGATAAAAATACAGAGGCAACTGCAGTACAGACATGAAGAGGTGCATCCCGTTATTTGTGTGGTAAAAGTGTCCAGAAGTATGTGAACAAAATAAACGTGGGCTCTTTATTTAGCCCATCTTGACATAATCACATAACAAATAAAAAATTCATATATTTTACAAGCTAGATTAAAACACATTTATAAATTCATATTTATTTTTAAATCGTTTTCACTACTTTATCTGTAACTTAAAAACTAAGTAAATATGTAAAATATTAGCTAAAATGTAGGTTTATACCTCAGATAAACTATTAGAATACTGTAAGTACAGAAGCAATTTATCCTAAATACCAACACTCACATATGCTCATTTTTGTTGTGACACTATTCAGTGTATTTATAGTGGAGGAATACTCCCTGCAATAAATATCCACAAGCTATTTGAAAATCATACATTTCCACTTCTCTTTTTGACAAATATCTCCTGGCAGTGAGGAAATGCAACAGTGTAGATTTGATTTATGTGTTCAATTCTTTTAACATTTTTGTTTTTCCATGATTGTCATAAGGTCATGATTACATTTATATCCATATATATCTGTGTAGGGGTCTATGTGTGTGCATTGCTTTTCCATTTAAATACCAGCTGTAAAAAAAAAAATAACGGAGTTAAACTAATAAGAATGTTTTAATTTAATCAATTAAGACTCAGTGGATAAAGAATCGACCTGTGATGCAGGAGACCCAGTAGACATGGGTTCAATTCCTGGGTCAGGAAAAAAACCTGCAGGAGGAGATGGCAACCCATTCCAGTATTCTTGCCTGGAGAATCCCATGACAGAGAAGCCTGGCAGGTTACAGTCCATGGGGTCACAGAGAGTTGGACACAACTGAAGTGACTGAGCATGCATGCATGCAAGACACTTTCCAAATTCTGGACAGTCCTTCAGCATAAATTAACCTTAACAAATTTAAATGGTCATATCTTGTAAATGATTGGCTTGTAGTTTGACTTTACGTTTTTACAAAGTTATAACAGTTGTATCATTCTTGCTATGCCACAAAATGTTATACTGGGATTGTTATTCTGTTTAAACTCATTTCCTACTATCCAGATGGTAACAGCATTGGGCCCATGTAACCAAAATGTTTTGTTTTGTTAATACTTCATAAGGGGACATAAGGCTATATCATCACATCTCTTATCCTTCTCAAGGAATACTCTTTTACTCAAAATAATGTGACTATATTCTTTTATTTTATTTATACTTGACAGAACAGAGTAGTGCCACCAAATTGAACCATTTCTTGGTAATAACCATTATTCCTGTTTGGGAACATCATGGCCTGCAGCATCAATGTTTATGAGAATGAAACACATTTATTTTTGTTACCAATTCCCAACTATCTATTTTCACTAGAAAATGATTCTATAATTTATGTAAGTATGGAATATGTGTAGCTTGCTACCTGTATTTCAGAAATATTCTACAGGGTATATAAGCTGAAAATGAATGTCAATTTGAAGAACTCCATAGGCATTATTTTAAGTTAATTTAATTTCTCTGATGAAAGGATGAATGTCTTTATTGGCTAGTCCTTACAGTTTAGCATTCCAGCATTTTATTAAATATTTTAATGTCAATATCTGTGTAATGACTTTCAAATTCCAATATAAAATCAAAACAAAAGCAATAATGTGGAAGGGAAAATGGACCTAAATGGTTAAAATAAAAACAAAGAAAATCAGAAAAAAAAGACTTTGAAATATTGTTTCATTCTCTAGCTCTCTGAGTTTGGTATCCAAAAAACAGATACAAAGTGATCTGAAGAAGCTGTAGTGAGGAATACATAAGGAAATCTACATATAAGTTAAATATAGAATGTGACCTTTTGGGGACAATCACTACATGCTTCAAAAAATATTTAAAAGCAAAAAAGATATTGCATGGCATAACAAAAGTGCAACCAGAACAGAACTACTCATTTCCCACTCCAAATAGTTTTTGCTATACTGTCTGTCACAAATGGGCCTTTTTTTCTCATTTGCATATGAGGAAATTGGATGTGATCATTTCTACATCTTGGTATAAATTAGTAAATAAACTATAACACATATTTTATATATGTACATAAATATATGTATTTATATATGTATATTTGGGTAGCATTTCCTTTGTATTTTTTGGTGGCTAATATATATTTTTTCCAGCTCACGTTACACCATTTTCTCACAGCAATTGTATACTTCCTTCAATAATGATCTTTCTTACAATGTCATGTCAACATTTTACCCTGCATTAAATGTTTTATTTTTAATTAAAAAAATTTATCCAACTAATATTTTCTTAGAGACATTACAACATTCTTAGATACTTTGCTTTCAAATAACACAAAGCAGCCAAACTGACAGAACCCAAAGTATATATTCAAATCCAACTCTATTTTTAGAACAGCTTTTTTATATTATATTCATACCACTGAAATTTATAATTTATCTGCATAATATACATCTAAAATAACATAAACTGAACAATGATTCCCATATACCTATCAAGTAATAATCATGAAAATAATAGTAACAGTAAAGAGTAACATTAAAAATCAATCAAATCTATAGCTACTATGTCTTTGAAATTTGTTAATTCCAGAGTCTATATTAGTTTATGATTATTAACTTATAAATTATTGAATGCTCTCAGGGCTTTTAAAAAAAGAACCTAAACAAATTATAAACAAGATATTTAATAGTAAGCTAAAAGTATACTGTAGTTGCTTCAATAATTTCAGCTACTCAAATATAATTAAAGTATTATTTTACATAATCTACATTAAATTACTAGCTAGGGTGCTAGCATCTCAATAGTGAAAATAAACAGTCTTTAAATTAGATTTACCCAGTGGATAAAATTATTTTTAAATAATGAGGTTCATGTGAACACTTCATATTAATCTATGGATTTCATATAAGCAAAAGAAAAATAAATGTCAAAAGTATTACAATCTGCTATATAAAATTATAATTAGGACCTTAAAAATAAAAACAAAAACAAGATGTGATTTTTAATCCAACAAAATGGTTTAAAATGTTAGGATATGTTCTAAGTTAAATATTAACAAAAGTTGATAAATGAATAATACAAAAAATGAAAAAATATGTCAGTGTGGAAATATGTTATCTCATCTATTCACTGTATAAATGTGAATTTGTTTAACCATTCTGTATGACAGTTTGAAGATAGCTACTAAAATTTTAAATGCCAATGAACTGATCTGTGTTAGCTATTCTGGGGAAGTAGCTATATATGTGTATAAGGAACATGTTTAAGAACGTTTATGGAAACACTTCAGATATAATACTCTATTGATGAGAATATTAATAATGTACTCATACCATGGAATATGTAATGTAATGTGTTAGTCGCTCAGTTGTGTCCAACTTTTTGTGACCCCATGGATTGTAGCCCAACAGACTCCTCTGTCCATGGAATTCCCCAGGCAAGAATACTGGGGTGGGTTACCATTCCCTTCTCCAGGATATCTTCCCAACCCAGGGACAGAACCAACGTCTCCTACATTGCAGAGATTGTTTACCATCTGAGCCTCCAATCTAACATATAAATACCACAATATATAGACTTCTAAAAGGAACCAGGTAGATCTATCTGGGGTAACATTTAAAGATTGCCAAGATCTTTTCATGGAAATGAAAAAGTAGAACTTATAGAAAGAAACCTACCAAAATGATACCAGAGATTACCACTAAGGGGGATGGGGACAGGATTGGGTGAGGGGTTGCTGAGGACTGTGTGAGCATCCTAAAGCAAGACCCATTGCAAACCTCCCACTGGGGACAGATCAGGATATAAGAACAATAAAATTGACCTGAAATTTCCTCAGAGGATTTGGTACTTATGAGCAGTCCATCTCCTTAGATTATCCTTAGATTTCACATATTCATCTGAAAAAAGTGCAAGTGTTAGTCATTCAGGTGTGTCTATTTGCGACCCGATGGACTATAGCCCACCAGGCTCCTCTGTCCATGGAATTCTCCAGGCAAGAATAGTGGAGTGTGTCCCCATTCCCTTCTCCAGGGGATCTTCCTCACCCCAAGATATTTATCTGAATGTAATTTTTCTTTTCCCCTTCCCATGGAAGGCCATCTTATTCAATTCTTTCCAAAGCTATTCCTTTTCCAATCATGAATCAACAAATATGAAGAGCTTCAGCTGGTTCTGTGAATTACTGCATTTAAGATTCAGTTTTTCATATACTAGTTTCCAAAGTAATTAACATGTTTCATAGTTTGTCAACAATAGAGGACAATAAATCCTTCCTCAAGATTCCCAAGTTCCTTCCCACTGAAGAAAAAGGTTGAATGTGGGAATAAGTGGCTAATGCGATTACCTACACTGAGATAGCTAGCTGACTTTCTACCTAAAAGCACCTCCCTCTGTGAAGGAAGAGAGGAAGTGTAAAAAAATCCTCCCATTTCCACTTGCCTGGGTAACTTATCTTCCATTCCCACTCTTGCATTGCATAACTCCAAGACATGGAATATATACACAAAAATCTAATTACTTTCAAAAATTGTATTGTTCAGATTCTCTTAAATAAGAAGTTAAATGGTTACTCTTTCTGAAGCCAGACTGCATGGGTTTGAAATCTGAATCAACCACTTGCGGCAGCACTGGGCATATAACCTATTATCTGCGCATCTCAATGCCCTCATCTGTAACATGTGACTTCCTGAAATATGCTAATGTTTTTATCAGTTTTAAATGAAATAAAACCTGTAATATTCCTGACTACTTAGAAAATAAGGTTATTTTCTAAATAAGTTTTAAAAACAGACTTTAAAACCATTTGTACTTTAAGTAGAGACATTATTTTATAAGGCTTCATAAACTTCATATAATATTCCACATGAATAGTATCAACCCATCAATCCAAGTTATAGAGTTACATGATATTACAGAAGGAGAAATTGAAAACAAAGCCAGGAAAATGGATGTTTATGTTCTTGGAAGGCACAGTAGTCACTTACATAAAAGTTAAATACAATAAAAGAGTGAGTGGAAGAAACAGAAAATAATTCTGGTAAATGTGCAGGAACATGTAGAGTTCTTATTTGATCCCATCACTTTTCAGGGTATTTGTCCTTTAGGGCTCACAAAATGGAACGGTTTAGAATTGTCACTGACCACAATAAAGGTTAGGACTTTTTAATCCATAACATCTAGTGTTCAATTTTTTTTGCAGGCATACTATAAAAGTGATTAGTGTTCTAACTCCTCAGAAGTGAGAACTTGTTTATGGTTCTATTTCCATGCATGGCCTGTGATAAACAGATCACAGAGAATAGCTGAAATAGGGCCAGGGCAGGTTATTCAATATGTAGATATACTTTCATATACTGCAAAGAAAAATTCTGTGACCTCTGCCAAATCCATTGATCACAATCTGAGAAAATGACATCCATTCTGCAAGATCTTCCTATAAAATAAAAATATTATAAATAGCCACTATCTTTTGAACTGTGCAGCACTATTTCATCTTACTTAAGGATCTTTCTCCATGTGGGTATGGTTGTGTAATAAATTATAACTTTTTTCTAAGCTCAGTTCTAAATGAATCTAGTGTGGTTAAAGACACAAATCTGGTAAAAATTACTATTGTTTTAAAAAATGCAATTGACAAGCATTGACATGAAAATGTCACTTAATTTAAATTATAGGCATTTACATAATAAAAAATGCACTTAAATATATCCAGTTCCAAAACAGCCCTTTAGGTTTATTGTACATAAGGAAACATAATGGGTTTGTTACTAAACTCTTACATTATACTATAGCTTTCACCTTTAATAGATGTGCAAGTCAAGCTTATCTTTACTGAATATTTTCATTTTCATTTGCAAAGTTGAACCAATGTGTATCATCCTTCTCCCTATGCTACAAGATATTATCTCACGAGTTTTTAATAAGACTATCTAGTCATGCAGTGAAATGCTGAAAGGTGTACCATTCACTCTGAGCTGTTTATTACCCCCAATATACAGTCAATTATTTTTTGTAATCAAAGAATTTAAAAACCTCCAACTCCAACACAAATACATGAGCATGGCACATTTCAACCTTGACCAGAACACTGCAAGTTTGCCAATAAACTACACAAAACTCTTCGTCTGTACATGGCAAGCCCTTTTAAATCACTTGGAAAACAAAAAGCCAGTAGCTGCTATTAGCAAGCTGTTGACATTTATTTGGAAGCCGTGACTTCTTCTACAGTGTTCTGGCTATAATTTTGAACTAACTCAAGCCTATGATCATCTATATGTCTGCAAGTCTGTTTTCATTATTACTTGCTGTGTGATATGTATTAAAATTAGAAAGTCTTGTTTATCACCTCATGTACAGATCCTTTTGAACAACAGAGTATGATACAGTGAAGAGTATAAAGTTACTGAAAATATATATTTTGAATTGTGCTTTCTAATATTGAAATGTATTTTTGTGACACACTACAATTAATACAAATGTATAGTTTTAAGGATGAATGAATAAGACATTCAAGTACAAATATGCTCTTAACATTTTTTTTTTTGCCTATACAAGAAATAAGTATGACTTGGTGCCAAACTTTTAAAAAATCATATTAATATATATTATTGATATATATTTTCTCATAGTATTTTTCTAATAAATACTGTCACTTCTCATACACATTTCCAAAATTGCTTTCCTTCCATCATAACAGGCAAATTCAGTTGTATCACAAATTGCTTTTGCTGAGAGCTTTCCTTTTTCTCTCTCTTTCTTGTCATTAACCATCATATTATACCTGGGAAAATAACATCTCTAACTAACTACTATGATCCCCTCATCCCCTGGAAGTAACAGCTTGGGGTGAAAGACCTGATCTGGATCCAGTATTTGAAGAATATGAGCTGAATGTAGAGACAGGATAAGACTTGTTCTTGAAATACAAGATAAAGATAAAAGATCAAAACTGAAAACATAACCAAGCAGACCGCCCAACTATGACAGTACAAAGATCAAGTTAGAAAAAGTACCCATCTATCCATCCATCTATCTACTTAACAAATTTTCTTCACATCTCCATAGAGAGAGAAAAATGTCTCTGCTCTCTTTAAACAAATATCAATCAAGTCAATCAAGTAAATTAAAAAAGAAGATCAGTAAAGATAAGGGCTATGAATGAAATCAAACAGATAACTTTTCAGAGCTGACTGGTACAGGGCAGGGAATAGGGTGCTGAGTAGCTTTAGATAGAATTGTCAAGCCCCCTCTGATGTCACTACTTTTGAACTGAAAATTGAATGAGAAGGAATCAGCTATCAAAAGAATTATGGGAAGGAAAACCAGACATTGCCTATCTGCTTTCTTATATCATGTCTCTTCTAAAGTGTACATTTTTCTTATACTAGCATTATTGAAATTGGGGTGTTAAAATTGCCACTAGCCATATGACAGTTATAACCTGGTAATAACATGTTGTGAACTCACTTGCTATTACTGATGTCATGATGGCACAACGTCACAAGCAAAACAAAAATAAGAACCACTTGAGAAAGAAAAAGGAGTTAATAGAAATTTGTATAAAAAATTTATAGTAACATCATCTGGTTGGTAAGATTAAAAATTCACCAACATTAACCTTTAAGAATGATTGTCAATGGTTTGGAAGAATATCCCAGGAACCAGATTGGACTATTCGATTGCCAGTGCTTTTGATGGCCCAGAAAATGAAAATGAATAGTTGAAAAGTGCTATCTATGGGTTACTCCATCAATGGAAAGTCTAAGAATAACTTAACCAACTTATTTTGCTCTCTTTAAAATATTTTTATGTATGCACAAGAGTGACATTTCCTCTCTAAAAATTCTAATATTAAAAAGGCTCTTTGAGAAGGAGGGGATACATATACCTGTGGCTGACTCATGTTGATGTATGGCAGAAACCAACACAATATTGTAAAGCAATTATCTTCCAATAAAAAACCACATATTTATTATAAAAAGGATCTTTGAATATGGTACAGTAGTGCTAAGTGTTACAAAATAATTGTATTTAGTTTAATTATCAATTTTTTTCTCTACTTACTGATACATAAAATAACCACTCATCTTAAAATTGGTGATGTCTTAAATACTGATGTCATTGCTCTTTACTAAACTCTGCTATGTTTGGTGAATTAGGCAGATACAATTCTGACATTTTCAGGATTTTCAACCTAGTGTGGAAGAGAAATAATACAACTTCAAATTAAATAAATTGGTAATTACAAGTTATGATAATTAGTACAAAGACACCAATAAAAATAATCATGCCCAGTGTACACAGGTGTGTCTAGTGGAATGGAATGGATTGGTGAAATCTTCCTTATTATAAATCCTCACAACAACTCAGATTATGAGGAAGCATGGATTATCAGAGAAAGCCTGCCAGATGATGGAAATCTAAAACCAAGACTTGAAGAAAGAGTCAGTCATAATAAAGCATAGTAGGAAAGCACTTCAAGGAAAGGAAAGCGTGTATGCAAAGTGTTTGATGTATTCTAGGAATGGAAACATCTTGCAGACTGTGAATAGTGAAGAAAAGAAGGCAGAAGTGGCATGGCAAGGTTGGGGCTAAGTGATCTGCATGGCAGAGAGAACGTGCAGGGCATTATAAGCAGTATTAAGAGATTTGTATTTTACTTTATGTGCAAATGGAAGATATTAAGAGGCAGTAAAATCAACAGAATTATGTTTTTAAAAGATCATATGAATGCCTTGAAGAAACTGGATTTCAGGTGGGCAATGCAAACCTCAAGAGCCAGTAGTGGGCAAGCACAATAGTACAAGTGAGAACTAAGTGGTTTAGACCAGGATAGTGGTAGTGGATCTTCCTGATCCAGGGACTGAACCCAGGTCTCCTGCACTGCA
>NW_024070211.1:35966334-35975565 GCF_014754425.2 Oryx dammah | reverse complement strand
TGAACCCAGGTCTCCTGCACTGCAGGCAGATTCTTTACCGCTGAGGCACTGGGGAAGCCCCCAGGAGGAGGGCATGGCAACTCACTCCAGTATTCTTGCTTGGAGACTCCCAAGGACAGAGAAACTTGGTGGGCTACAGTCCGTAGTGTTGCAAAGAATCGAACACGACTGAAGCAAGTGAGCACAGCACAAGACAGTAGTAGTGCAGATAGAGAGAAATGCATTCCAGATACAGTTTAGACATCGCAGGACTTACTGACGGATTCGATGAAGGTTGAGGAAAAACAAGAATGCCTTTGAGGTTTCTAATTTAAGTGTTCAAATGTATGACAACACCAATACCAGAAACGGTAAGACTGGTGGATAAAATGGTTGGAAGAAAAGAATGAAGTTTCAAGACTTTACCTTTGAAGATGTTAAGCTGGACTATATGTTAGCCATCCTATGTACATTCTATATATACACATTTGTATTTATCAGTCTGGAGTTCAGACAAAACCTCTGATACAATACCAGAAATGTTTTACATATACATAAATCACCACGACATTTGTAGGTCTAGCAGAGTAGGAAGAGCCTGTAAAACACACTGAAAATAAATTATCCTGAGATGTTTCATCGCAGTACCCCAAAAGAACAGATAATTTGGTGACAGATGATGGGATATGACATTATCCATTGCATTTGGCAACATGGAGGTCACTGGCATTTTTTTTTTTAACTTTGGTTGAATGATATGAAATGAAATTTGAATAAATGTGAGAAAACGGTAACAAAATGATAACTCAGAAAAAGTTTGGTTGTAAGAGTGGATAGCCACAGGAAAATTCAAAGCAAGGTAGCATAAATTGTAAACACTGGGCAAGACCTAGAACAATGGGTTTTAATGGGAGTGAGATGGGAAAGCATGCCTTACACTGGCTTGCTGAGTAGCAGAAAATGAAAAGGTTCAAGGGAAGATAATATGTGATATGCAGAGGTATACCCTCTCCTGAGCTTCTTGAGCAGAACTGAGGTTTTAAGTGAGTATTTTTCTTTAGCAGAGGTTATAGTAAGTTTGCCATCTCTGTGGAACCCCCACACTAGATTCCTGTGCCCACACTCCTATTAAAATATTTTGGAAAGATTTGCTCATATTAATTCTCTACAATCCAGTGGGGACCATAGGCATCTTGAGGCTGTTGGTAGCAGGGTTATAATGTATATCAAACTTGAAGAATGATGCTTTTGAAAAGATGAAATAAAACCGGATAGTTTCCCAGGAGCTACCATTATAGACAACAGGGAAGGCTATGAACTTTTACTAGAAATGGTTATATTACATTCGTTTGTTAACCAGTAAAAGTTAGATATTAAAAGACAGAGAAATAGAAAAATTGAAGAACTATCTTTTGCATATTTATTCTATTGAATAGTTCACCAAGAGTGCTAGAAACATAAAATCAATAAATGATTATAGTGATTGCTTACAGATTATGTTAAGATAAGTGAAACAAAGATAACACACCTCAGGGTACACAGGGAGGAAAAGAAAAAACAAAACAACATTGTGGACAAGAGTGAGGGAAGACATAAGCTGGTGATCTCTCTTTGTTCAAAACTGTATGGCTAAGAGTAACACATGCACAGTAAAAAATGAAATAACTAATAAGTATCCCTTTTAATGTAATGGAATTGAAACAGGTGAAGAGAGTTAAAAAATGCAAACCTCCAGTTATAAAATCAATGTTGTGGCTAGATGAGATAACATCATGGGACTGTAGTTAGCAACCATGTATATCTGGAAGTCGCTCAGAGTAAATCTTAATGTTTTAATCACAAGAACAGATGGTGACAGATGCCATCTAGACATTATTATTATCATTTTGCAATATACACAAATATCAAATAATTATGCCTTACATGTAAAACTAATATAATCTCATGTAGCAATCAATTTAAATGAAAAATTTTAAGGATAGCAAAGCAAAAGTGATTTTAACAAAGAAAAAGAATCAAGATGAGAGACATATCTCCATCCCTCTCCATACATTTCCCTTTCCAGGATACAATTATATCCAAAATTTTGCATGTATATACTCTTTTTTTCCTGGCAATAGAAGAACTTGAGAGAGTGGTTAAAGAAAATTGATAAATAATATCCACTCTATGACATAAACATAATTATTGTGAAAAGCTTCCTTTGATCACATAATCAATGTATCTACAGTCAAAGGCAATAATAAAGCTTTGAAATTCAAGTGTAGTTGAAGATAATTTGTGATACACACAGGGAGAAAATACTAACTAGTAACAGCCAGCAGTTGGTAGAAAAATACTCCTTATTTGCAGAAATTTCCTTGATAAAATGATACTATTATTAGTGAGATTTTCCCAACAGATAAACCTTAAAATGAGTAACATTAAAAAAAAAGATTTGTCACTTACAATGTCAGAGATGTAAACACTATCAATTTATCTCTGTTCCTATTATTTTTAAGAAAGGAATAAAGTATTTTGAAGTCAAAATGAGGCTTCTTTTTGAGATAACACAAATAAAAACATGACAATAGTTATTAATCAAGATTATAATACTTTGGTTTATCTTAGTGATACATATAACCTTTAACAAAAATACAGAAGGGTAAAGTAGGAAGACATTTCCACGTCATATATTTTTTTCTCTTTACCTCTTATACTGTTTCAAGTATAGACTGTAACAAATTTATTTTTAATTGGAGGGACTGATCTTATAATATTCTGCATTTAACCTTAAACTCTACTCCTTTCCTCATTTAAGTAGGAAGACATAAAATTGAAATGCAGTACTAAGGAATTTCAAGTGCTATAGCAACAGAAGAGGCAAAGGTCAAATAAAAACTGTTATCTATCTATGTGGAGAGAAAGACAACAAATTGCTGAAGGGAAATGGTTAGCTCAGTTGGCCACGTGAGAATGTCTGTAAGCCACACCAGTGCCAGACTTGACAAGGCCACTATCATTGCTGTGTAGTCAGCAGGACACAGACACACACAAATACACAAACACATACGTACATTTTTTTTCCTTTCTCCACGTCCTTATGTATTTTATATATGTGCATTTTTTTTCCAGTTCCTCACTAAGTACAGCCATAAGCTGCTAGATGAGCTTCCCCAGTGGCTCAGAAGGCAAAGAATCTGCCTGCAATGTGCGAGGCCTGGGTTCCATCCCTGAGTTGGGAAGATCCCTTAGAGAAGGGTATGGCTGCCCACTCCAGTATTCTGGCCTGGAGATCCACGGACTCTATAGTCTTGGACTGCAAAGAGTCAGACAGGACTGAGCGACTTTCAATTTCACTTTAAGCTGCTAGACATAATTAGAGAGCATGTGTCGGTCATTATTCAGTTCAGTTTCAGTTCAGTCACTCACTCGTGTCCGACTCTTTGCGACCCCGTGAATCGCAGTACCTCAGGCCTCCCTGTCCTTCACCAACTCCTGGAGTTCACTCAGACTCACGACCATCGAGTCCGTGATGCCATCCAGCCATCTCATCCTCTGTCCTCCCCTTCTCCTCCTGCCTCAAATCCCTCTCAGCATCAGAGTTTTTTCCAATGAGTCAACTCTTCGCATGAGATGGCCAAAATACTGGAGTTTCAGCTTTAGCATCATTCCTTCCAAAGAAATCCCAGGGCTGATCTCCTTTAGAATGGACTGGTTGGATCTCCTTGCAGTCCAAGGGACTCTCAAGAGTTTTTGCCAACACCACAGTTCAAAAGTATCAATTCTTCAGAGCTCAGCCTTCTTCACAGTCCAACTCTCACATCCATACATGACCACTGGAAAAACCATAGCCTTGACTAGACGGACCTTAGTCGGCAAAGTAATGTCTCTGCTTTTGAATATGCTATCTAGGTTGGTCATAACTTTTCTTCCAAGGAGTAAGCGTCTTTTAATTTCATGGCTGCAGTCACCATCTGCAGTGATTTTTATTAAGTACTTCTAAAATAGGATCATGTTCAGGCATAGCACATAAATATTAACAGGGAAAAATACCATAGTTTGAGTTTAGAATCACTAGAATATAGATAAGGAAATAATTTTAGCTTCAAGGAACATCAGATTATTTTGCATACACTAAGTTCTTATTCCTCTTCTGTGAATGATTTTAAACAATCCCACCAACTCAGTTATACATCATGAAATTATTAACTTAATACATTGACTACCAATTATTTTGCCACTGCTTTTTTTTTCTTTCAAAGATGAGTCCCTGGAGCATGCTTTCAATTACACCGCTCCTATATGCTTCTCCTTTGGTTCTTTTCTTTCCACTTGGCTTCCATTTATATAGTTTCTGTGTCCTGCCCCTGGAGCCTGATTGGTTACACTCCATGGAAAATAGGGGATGGTACTAGCATTCACTTGATTGGTTACACCCAGGACCAATCATGGAAGGGGTGTGTTTTCCCAGGTTGTGTGCCATGCTGAGTTGCTTCAGTCACATCCAGCTTTTTGGGACCCATGGACTGTAGCCCACAGTGCTCCTCTGTCCATGGGATTCTGCAGGCAAGCATATTGGAGTGGTTTGTTATTTCCTTCTCCAGGGGATATTCCCGACCCAGGGATAGAACCCAAGTCTTCTGCCTCTCCAGCATTGCCAGTGAATTCTTTACCACTGAACCACCTGGGAAGCTCCAGGTTACGCCCTATGCAAACAGTGGATGGTACCAGCATTTGCAGTGAGTGGTTATGCTAGGACCAGAGGTTCTCACTCAGGTCATGGACTTCCCCTTTTGTGGGCTTTTTTTTTTTTTTCCTCCCCTTTTCATGGTTCCACCATCTTGGACTCCTTTACTCCTTTTTCCACCTAACAGAATTAACCTATTTGTTATACAAACTAAAATACATTATTTTAAAAGGATGCAGGGACTTCCATGGCAGTCCAGTGGTCAAAACTATGCATTTCCAGTGCAGGGGGCCTGGGTTGGATCCCTAGTGGAATAGTAGATCTCCCATGTCCTGGGTGAGGCCAAAAGGCAAAAAGAAAATAAAAGAAGAGTGATGCAGAGTTGAGATTGTGGACAAAAACACTTAGTTTGGTTACCAAGGCTGATGAAACATATGTAATTAGGTTGCTCCTGGCTTATAGTCTTATTCTCCTTTTTCATGTTAGGAACTTCACAAAGTATTAGGGAAAGAGCCTAAGTTGAAAAAAAAAAAAAGTATTAACACATACGGTAATAGATTATTGGGCATGTAAAATATCTAGTTCTGTTTCCAAATATGGTCTCTCCAAAGGCAAACGGGGCTTCCCAGGTGGTGCATTCATAAAGATTCTATTTGTGAGCCAATGCAGGAAACAACGGTTTGATCCCTGGGTAGGGAACTTACCCTGGAGAAGCAAATGGCAACCCACTCCAGTGTGCTTGCCTGGAAAACTTCCTTGGACAGAGGTGCCTGGTGGTCTACAGTTCATGGAGTTGCAAAGAACCAGACATGACTGAGTGACTGAGCATGTCAAGGCAAATGACTCTGTGGAATGTTTTAAGTGAAGAATCAATAGAAATGAATCATACTCTTCTCGGAGAAGGCAATGGCAACCCACTCCAGTACTCTTGCCTGGAAAATCCCATGGACGGAGGAGCCTGTTAGGCTGCAGTCCATGGGGTCGCTAAGAGTCGGGCAGGACTGAGCGACTTCCCTTTCACTTTTTACTTTCATGCACTGGAGAAGGAAATGGCAACCCACTCCAATATTCTTGCCTGGAGAATCCCAGGGACAGAGGAGCCTAGTGGGCTGCTGTCTATGGGGTCGCACAGAGTCAGACACGACTGAAGTGACTTAGCAGCAGCAGCTAGATGGCAAATGAGCAATACACAGGCCAATTTATCTAGCACTTTTCAGTCACAATTTATAAACTCAACAAACATGTACTAGGCACCTATTTCATTGCAAGTGATCTGCCAAATGGCCCAGATTCCCTGTGGTGGTGTGGAAAGAACAAGTAAACTGTGCTTTAAAGGTGCATTTTTGAGACTTTAGTGTGAGTCATGCAATGCTAGTCGTGTTCTTTGGAGGCATAAAATCTGGAATTCCAATTTCACTTATTCTGAGAGCAAGCTAAGTGACTCAGCAAAAAATTTTTAACTCTGAACCAAAACTACCTTATCTATAAACATGGATATTGTGGAAAGTCAGGCTCTAGAATCTGATGACACTGAAATTAGAGCCAAGTTGGAAGTTGAGCCATGAGAGTTTAATTAAATATTTATTACTACTCTTATATATTAAAATGATAATAGTGGACAATGTTCAAGCAAACATGCTTTTGAATATACTTTCCCAACAGTAGTTATAAAGCTACACGTATACTTGCTCATCCAGTCCCCCACAGAAATAACTGACTCAAATGTATAATATTACTAGTATGTAAGCTATTGTAATAACATTAAGTTTTAGCCATACTACTTATTTTCATTATTTATTTTGTAGTGCAACTTAAAGAATGCATCAACAGAGAAAAATATACTGTATTGGAGTGGCTTATGTATCCCATACCTTAAGCAATTACCTTCTTATATATGACAAAATTATTTTTATTAATAATCATATAGTAATAATTATGTTCTTTTTAATTTGGTTTAAAATAATATATGTTTAAAAATAAAATTTAACTTGTAAGGTATTCAACATCAGTAAAAATTATTTCATGTGTGAACTAAATTTTGCTAGTTACTCAACAAAATATCAGACTTCCCAGGTGGCACAGTGATAAAGAATCCACCTGCCAATGCAAGAGAAGTAGGTTCAATCTCTGGCTCATAAAGATCCCCTGGAGTAGGAAATGGCAAACCCACTTTAATATTCTTGCCTGCAAAATCCCATGGACAGAGGACCCTGGTGGGCTACTGTCCATGGAATTCATGAAGAATCACACATGACTGAGCACACATGCACACACACACACATATACACACACAAAAATTACTAATCTTGTAGTTTGCAATGTTTTCAGTTCAGTTCAGTGGCTCAGTGTGTCTGACTCTTTGCGACCCCATGGACTGCACCATGCCAGGCCTCCCTGTCCATTAGCAGCTCCTGGAGTTTACTCAAACTCATGCCCATGAGTTTTACTCATGCAATATTTTACTATTTTAAAATTTAACATGAAGGACCTGCATCGATTACATATAATGTGTATGTGTGTGTGTGTGTGTGTGTGTGTAGTCACTAAGTCATTCTGATTCTTTTGTAACCCCATAGACTATAGCTCACCAGGCTCCTCTGTCCATGGGATTTCCCAGGCAGGGATACTGGAGTAGGTTAGTATTTCCCCCTCCAGTCACATATAATAATAGACTTGAAATAACTCAAGTTCTATTGCTTCACCTTTATAATCATGTACCATTGCTACTGTTGTTAATTTTGAAACCACGGGTATAAGCAATTACACATATGTATAGGGATTAAACACAGGGATATGAAATGACAGATGGCTTGGTCACATGAACTGTACAGAACAATTTTAAAATATTTTGAAAAAACTGATCCTCCAAACTATAGTGTATAACTGAGTCCTGTATGAACAGAGTCAAATGTAGAATCAGAATTTTTTCAAATTAACTTCTATGTAAACCAATATTTATTAAAGGATACAGAAGTAAAATGTGCTGATTTGAAGTTTACACATATATTTTAAAACTCAAGGGTAATCCAGCACTTTTTTTAGAATTTAGATTGATAAATATATATATTTATAATTAATTATATTTAGAAACAAGATTGCCAGGAGAAATATCAATAACCTCAGATATGCAGATGACAATACCCTTATGGCAGAAAGTGAAGAGGAACTAAAAAGCCTCTTGTTTAAAGTGAAAGAGGAGAGCGAAAAAGTTGGCTTAAAGCTCAACATTCAGAAAATGAAGATCATGGCATCTGGTCCCATCACTTCATGGGAAATAGATGGGGAAACAGTAGAAACAATATCAGAATTTATTTGTTTGGGCTCCAAAATCACTGCAGATGGTGACTGCAGCCATGAAATTAAAAGATGCTTACTCCTTGGAAGGAAAGTTATGAACAACCTAGATAGTATATTCAAAAGCAGAGACATTACTTTGCCAACAAAGGTCCGTCTAGTCAAGCCTATGGTTTTTCCTGTGGTCATGTATGGATGTGAGAGTTGGACTGTGAGGAAGGCTGAGCACCAAAGAATTGATGCTTTTGAACTGTGGTGTTGGAGAAGACTCTTGAGAGTCCCTTGGACTGCAAGGAGATCCAACCAGTCCATTCTGAAGGAGATCAGCCCTGGGATTTCTCTGGAAGGAATGATGCTGAAGCTGAAGCTCCAGTACTTTGGCCACCTCATGCAAAGAGTTGACTCATTGGAAAAGACTCTGATGCTGGGAGGGACTGGGCACAGGAGGAGAAGGGGATGACCCAGGATGAGATGGCTGGATGGCATCACGGACTTGATGGACGTGAGTCTGAGTGAACTCTGGGAGATTGTGATGGACAGAGAGGCCTGGCATGCTGCAATTCATGGGGTCGCAAAGAGTCGGACATGACTGAGTGACTGAACTGAACTGATATTTATATAATATATATTTTCTAAGGTATATCTTTTAAGCAACAGTTTAAAATTCATGGTCTATAGTAATAATTTAAAATATTGACTTTATTGTTTCACATTTTCAACAATGTACTGCTTATGCTTGTACCCAAGATGGAGCATTCTCTCAAGTCCATCCTTGGTAGACCACTGCTCTAGTGTCAGAATTTTCAGTATATAAGCTCTTTTCTTTCTTATATAGCCTCAGAATTGGAGTAGCATTAGCTGTCATAATTGATGTCATTGATGTCATAAGAAGACTCAAAAAATATAATGGGCCAAATATAGAGAGTTAGAAATTTCGTGCTCATGTAAATCTAAATACTTACAAACTTCTTATGTCAGGGGTCTGTAAGGGATATTCCTGACTGCTAGGCAAAGATTTCTGATAGCAAATAGGGGATTCTATTTCACATAGTCATCTGGAATTCAGGCAGTTTAATTCCAGGTACCATGAACAGTATTTTACAGACATTAACACCTTTCATCTCAGTAACTCATTTAATCCCTGTTCTTTCATAAAAATCATTTTCCTAATGGTTCATGGATACTGCCTAAAGACTCTATAAACAGAAAACTACGATTACACAACTGCTACTTCAAGTTTTTCACATGCCACTCAATCTATCCAACCTCTAAAACTAAGAACTAGGGGG